>NW_023651723.1:0-31509 GCF_015228065.2 Penaeus monodon
ATAATATGTATGATATATATGATGATGGTAACGATAATAAATGAAAATCTCATAATTAATGATAATATAACATGAATTGAGTAATATCAATAATGAAGGATGATATGAATTCCCAAAAGTCGAAAAAGTGCATAATACTAGCGAAATAATACTTTCAGAATATACTCCAAATGAACGGGATTTTTCGATTTTTTGTGATTTAGGCAATTATTATGGTAATAAATATAATAATTAACAGAATTTATTATCTAACAATATAGCTGATAAATGAGATAAAAGAATTTTATAACATTTTATGTATTATCGCAAATTATTATTATTATTATTAATTATTATTATTATTAATATTATTAATATAATATAATATATTATTATATTATTATTATTATTATTATTATTATTATTCTTAATTATTAGTATTATTGCAAAAAATTATTATATCTGTGATAATAATAATAATAATATATAGTATATATAATAATGCTATGTTATAATATTGTTATTAATATTATTATTGTTATTATCATCATATATTAATTTGTACTAGGTATATATTGCAAAAATAATTATTATAAGTAATATATTATGTAATACTACGAATTAGATAATGATTAATGTAATAATAAAATCGTATTATTGTTATTTTTATGTATATTACTATTATATTGTTGTGTATATATAATATTACAAAAGTATTATATGAATCATATTGCAATAATAATGATAGGGAATTGATAATATAAATAATTGCAATAATATAATGATGATATAATGATGATAATTAATAATGATGATAAATCAATAAGATAATGATGATAATCATGATAAGATGATATGATGATAATAGGAATTGTGTCATATATAATATAAAAAGGTATATGAAATAATTCCAAAGTCGTCAAACGCAATAATCTAGCGAAAATATAACTTTTCATATAAATCCAAAATGACGTTTTTTTAATTCTTTGTATTTCCAATTATTAGGTAATATGATATAATTACTCAATTTATTATATACAATAAAATATAGGTAGAATAAAATAATTTTGATAACATTGAATAGTATTAAAATTATATTATTATTATATTATTATTATATTATTATTATTATTATTATTATTATTATTATTATATATTATTATATTATTATTATTATTATTATATATTATTATTATTATTATTTATTATTATTATTATTATTATATTATCTTATTATTAGTATTATTGCCAAAAATTATTATATCTGTATAATAACAATAATATAATAGTATAATAAAATAATAATATAGGTATAATATTGTAATAGTATGTTTATTATTTATTATCATCATTATTATTATTGGTATGGTAGTTATAATTGAAAAATAATTATTATAACAGTAATAATTACAGTAATAACGATAACAATTGCAATAATGATGATAATAATTGCAATAATGATGATAAGATGATGATAAATGATGATGAATGATGATGATAACGCTAATAAGATGATAATCATGATAATGAGGTGATAATAACAGGAATGTGTCCATATATATATACAAAGGTATAGAAAAACATTCCCAAAAGTCGAAAAAGCGTCAAAAATCTAGCGAAACATAGCCTTTTGAGAGATACTCCAAAATGAGTTTTCGATTCCTTGTGATTTCGGCAATTATTAGGGCAATTAGATAATAATTACCAGGAATTGTCTTATCATAACAATAATGATGATAAAAGTGAGAATAAGAGAATTTGATAACATTTTCGAATATTATTAAAATTAGTATTATGATTATTATTCTTATTATCATTTTATTATTTTTTATATTCTTATTTATATTATTATTATTATTATTATCATTATTATTATATATTACTAGTATAACTTAATTATGTTTATTATGCCAAAAAAATCGATTATATCTGTAATAATAACAAAATATAAAATAGTAAGTATAATAAAGAATGTAGTGGTTATAATATTGTTTAGTAGTATTATTGTGATTATTCATCATTAGTTATTGACTGGTAGTTATAATTGCAAAAATAATTAGTTAACAGTAATAACGGATACTAATTAGCATAATGATATAAATAATAATATAAAAATAGCTTGTATGTTTTATTATTGTTATTATATATTATTGTTTGTGATGATAGTATTATTGCAATAAAATATACTATAACTCCAATAATTGCAAGATAATGATAACAATTGCAATAATGATGATAATAATGCAATAATGATGATAATGATGGGGTGTGGGGGTGGTTGGGGTGTGGGGGCTGATGATAATGATGATACTGAGGATAATGATGAGGCTAACGATAAGAATGAGGATAAATCATGATAAGGATGATGGATAATACAGGAATTGTGTCAATATATACTATAAAAAGGTATAGAAAAACATTTTCCCAAAGTCGAAAAGCGGCAAAAATTAGCGAATATAGCCTTTTAAGAGTATACGCAAAAAAGACTTTTTCGATTTCTTTGGGTGATGTCGGCAATTATTAGGGTAATAATGATAAGATTAACAGAATTGTATTAATCATAACCAATAATGATGAAATAAAAGTGAGAATAAAGAGAACGTTTGATAAACATTTGATATATTAAAATTATTATATTATTATTATTATTATTATTATATGATATATTATTATTATTATTATTATTACTATTATCTTAATTATTTAGTATTATTGACAAAAAATCTATTAATCTTTAATAATAACAATAATATAAAGTATATATAGAATAATAATAATGCTAGTTGGTTATAATATTGCTATTAGTAGTATTAGTAGTATCATCATTATTATTATTTGTACTGGTAGTATAATCGTAAAAATAATATTATAACAGTAATAATTTCCAAGTATATAGAATGTATACGTAATTAAGATAATGATATAAAATAATAATTTAAAATAGTTATTATGTTCATAATATGTTATTATCATTATATGTGTGGTTATTAGTATTATTGCAAAATATATACCATAACTCCAATAAGGGCAATAATAATGATAGCAATTGCAATAATGATGATAATAATTGCAATAATGAGTGATAATGATGATGATAATGATGATAATAATGATGATAGTGATGATGATAACGATACAAATTTTTCAAAAAAATGATGAGAAGCATGATAATGATGATGAGGATAATAACAGTGAATGTGTCCATATATAATAAAAAAAGGTATAAGAAAAACTGACAAAAGTCGAAAAAGCGGCAATCGAGCGAAATATAGCCTTTAGGTATACTACAAATGGACGTTTTTTCGATTTCTTTGGTGATTTCGCAATTATTAGGGTAATAAGATAATAAATTACCAGAATTGTATTAATCATATACAATAATGATGATAAAAAGTGAGAATTAAAGGAGATTTTGATAGCATTTGAAATATTACAAAATTATTATTACTATTATTATTATTATATTATTATTATTTATTATTATTATTATTATTTTGATTAGTTTATTATTATGCATTATTATTATTTATAATTAGTATAGGAATATCGTATCTTAGTATGTATGCCAAAAACTATTATATCTGGCATACTAACAATAAGAAGTAATAAGTATAAGTATATATAATAATAATGCTAGTAGGTTAATAATATTGTTATTAGTATTATTATTGTTATAGCAACATTATTATTATTGTAATGGTGTTAATGCAAAAATAATTAATATAAACAGTAATAATTACAGTAATACGATACTAATGAAGCTAATGATATAAATAATAATTATAAATCGTTATTATGTTATTATTATTGTTATTACTATTATGATTGTTGTGGTTATAGATTATTGCAAAAATATATAATATAACTCCAATAATGCAATAATAAAGATAACATTGCAATAACGATGATAATAGGCAATAATGATGATAATGATGATGATATGATGATAATGATGATAATGATGATAATGATGATGATAACGATAAATAATAATAATAATAATAATAATGATAATAATAAAACAGGACTTGTGTCCATATATAATATAAAAAAAGGTATAAGAAAAACATTCCAAAAGCGAAAAAGCGGCAAAATCTAGCGAAATATAGCATTTTTAGGAGTATATCCAAACTGACGTTTTTTTTTTCTTTGGTGATTCCCGGCAAATTTATTAGGGTAAAACGATAATAATACAGAATTGTATTAATCATAACAATAAGATGATAAAGTGAGAATAAAGAGAATTTTGATAACATTGAATATATTAAAAAATTATTTTATTATTATTATTATTATGCGTATATATATTCTCTATTATTATTATTATTATTATTATTATATTATTTTTTATTACATATTCATTATTATTCTTATTATATTACTAGTATATTAAATATTAGTATTATTGCCAAAAACTCTTCTATATCGGTAATAATAAAAATATAATAAAAGGTATAAGTATAAAATAATAATCCTAGGTTGTTATAATATTGTTTTAGTATTATTATGTTATTATCATCATATTAGTATTTGTACTGGTAGTTATAATTTGCAAAAATAATTATTATAACAGTAATAATTACAGTAATAACGATACTAATTAATTAATGCTATAAAATAATAATTATAAAATCGTTATTAGTGTTATTATATTGTTATTAGTATTATTATTGTGTGGTTATTAGTATTATTGCAAAAATATATACTATAACTCCAATAATTGCAATAATATGATAACATTGCAATAATGATGATAATAATTACAATAATATGATATGATGATGAAACGCGTAATAATGATGATAATCATGATATGGGATGTAATAACAGAATTGTGTCCATATATAAATAAAAAAGGTATAAGAAAACATTCCCAAAAGTCGAAAAGGCGCAAAATCTAGCGAAATATAGCCTTTTGAGAGCATACTCCAAATGACGTTTTTCGATTTTTGGATTACTTCGGGCATTTATTAGGGTAATAATGATAATAATACCGAGTTGTATTAATCCATAACAATAATGATGATAAAAGTGAGAATAACGAGGAATTTTGATAACATTCGCAATATTATTATTATTATATTATATTTATTACTATTATATTTTTTTTATTTTTTTTATTATTATTATTATTATATTATTATCTATTTTTATATATTATTATTATTGCTATTATCTTAAAATTTAGTATTATTGCCAAAAAACTATTATATCTGTAATATAACATAATAATAGAAGTATAAGTATAATAATAATAAGGCTAGGGTTTAATAGGTTATTAGTAGTATTATTGTTATTATCATCATTATTATATTTGTACTGGTAGTATAATGGCAAAAATAATTATATAACAGTAATAATCTACAGGAATAACGATACTAATTTAAGATAAGTATAAATCCTAATTATAAAATCCTTGATTATTGGTAGTTATTATTGTTATTACTATTATTATTGTGTGGTATAGTATTATTGCCAAAATTATATACTATAACTCCAATAATTGCAATAATATATGATAAACAACTGCACTAAGATGATATAATTGGCAATAATGATGATAATGATGATGATAACTGATGATAAATGATGATGAAGATGATGATAACGATAATAAGATGATAATCATGATAATGATGAGATAATAAACAGGAATTGTGTCCATATAGAATAAAAAAGTATAAGAAAAACATTCCCAAAGTCGAAAAAGCGCAAATCTAGCGAATATAGCCTTCTTAGAGTATACTCCAAATATGATGTTTTTTTTTTCGATTTTTTGTGATTTCGGCAATTATTAGGGTAAATAATGATAATAATTACCAGAATGATAATCTAACATATAATGATGATGAAAAGGAGGAATAAAGAATTTTTGACAACATTGGAATATTATCAAAATATTATTATTATGATTATTATTATTATATTATAATTATTATTATTATGATTATTATTTTTAGTTTATTATTATAGTATTTATATTATAAATTATCTTAATATTAAGTATTATTGCCCAAAAAATCTATTATATCTGTAATAATAACAAGAATAATAATAATAATATGTAGAATAATAATAATGAATATGATTGGTATAATATATTTTATTAGTATTATTATGTTATATCATCATTATTATTTATTTGTACTGTAGTTTTTAAATTTTTTTTACATTGCAAAAAATAATTATGTACACCAGTAAGAATTACAGTAATACGATAGAATTAATAATGATGATAAATAATAATTATAAAACTCGTATTAGTGTTATTATATTGTTATTACTATTATATTGTTGTGGGATTAGTATTATTGCAAAAAATATATATATAACTCCATAATTGCAATAATAATGATAACAATTGACAAATAATGATGATATATTGCCATAAGATGATAATGATGATGATATGAGATAATGATGGTGATAACGATAATAATGATGATAATTATGATCTATGATGATGATAATAACAGGATTGTGTCCATATAATAAATAAAAAGGTATAAGAAAAACATTCCCAAAAGTCGAAAAGCCGGAAAAATTAGCGAAAATATCCTTTGAGAGTAGACTCCCAAATGACGTTTTTTCGAGTTCTTGTTGATGCGCAATATTAGGGTAATATGATAATAATTACCAGAATGTATTAATCATACAATAATGATGATAAAAAGGAGAATAAGAGATTTTTGATAACATTTGATATTATAAAATATCTAATTATTATTATTATTATTATTATATTTATGATTATAATTAGATTTATTATTATTATATTATTATTATATATTATTATTCTTATTATTATTATTACATTATCTTAATTATTAGTATTAATAGCAAAATCTAGCTATATCTGTAATAATAACAATAATATAATAGTATAAGTATAATAATAATAATGCTAGTGGTTATACTATTTTCGTAGTATTATTATTGTTATTATCATAATTATTATTATGTGTACTTGTTATAATTGCAAAAATAATTATTATAACATAATAATACAGTAATAACGATACTAATTTAGATAATAGATATAAATAATATGATGAAAATCGTTATTATTGTTATTATTATGTTAGTACTCTTATTATTGTTGTATTTATTAATATTATTGCAAAAAATAATACTCCAACTCATAATTGCAATAATAATAATCAACCCCCAATGGCATAATGAGATAATAATTGCATAAATGATGATAATGATGATAATAATGATGATAATGATGATAATGGATGATGATATCGATTAATAATGATGATATCATGATAATGATGGATGATATAACAGGAATTGTGCCATTATATAATATAAAAAAGATATAAGAAAAATCCAAAAGTCGAAAAAGAGACAAATCTAGCGGAAATATAGCCTTTGAGAGATATACTCAAAAATGAGGTTTTTACGATTTATTGGTGATTTCGGTAATATTAGGGTATAATGATAATAATTACAGAATTGTATTTAACCATCAGAATAATGATGATAAAAGTGAGAATAAAAGAGAATTTGATAACATTGGGTAAATATTATTATAAAATTAGTATTTATTTATTATTTTTTAATTAATTATTATTATTATGAAGATATTATTATATTATCAGATATTATTATTATTATTAGTATTATGTATAATTATTATTATTATGTTATTATATTATTATTATTTATTATTACTATTTATCTTATTAGAGTATTTTATTGCCAAAAAAAGAATATATGTATATCGTAATATAACAATAATAAGAATAAGTAAAAGTATAAGAATAATGTTAGTAGTATTTATGTTATTATCATCATATTATTATTTCTACTGGTAGTATAATTGCAAAAAATAATATTATAACAGTAATAATATACAGTAATAAACGATACTAATCAAGATAATGATAAACTAATATTATAAAATCGTTATTATGTTATTATTAGTGTTATATATTATTATTGGTGTCGGTTATTATACTATTATGCAAAAATATATACTAAACTCCACTCAATTGCAATAATAATGATAACAATTGCAATAATGAGGATAATAATTGCATAATGATGATAATGATGATGATAATGGATGATAAGATGATAATGTGATGATAACGATATTAAGATGATAATCATAATAATGATGATAATAATAACAAGGAATGTGTCCTTATATAACAAAAAAAATGTATAGAAAAATCCCAAATCGAAAAAGCGGCAAAAATCTAGCGAAATATAGCATTGAAAGTTTAATCAAAATGATGTTTTTCGATTTCTTTGGTGAATTTCGGACAATATTAGGTAACTAATGATAATTAACAGAATTGAAGTAATCATAACAATAATGAGATAAAAGTGAGCATAAAGAGAATTATTGAAATATTCTGAATATATAAAATTAAAATTATGATATATTTATTATTATTATTATTATTATTATTATTATTTATTATTATTAAGATGATTATGATTATTATTATTATTATTACTATTATCTAATTTATAGTATTATTGCCAAAAAATCTATTATATCTGTAATAATAACAATAATAATAATAAGTATATGATAATAAATAAATGCTCAGTGGTTATAATATTGTTATAGTATGATTATGTGTTTATCATCATTATTATTATTTTGTACTGGTAGTATAATTGCAAAATAATATTATAAAAGTAATAATCCAGTAATACGAAATAATTCAGATAATCATATAAATAAAATTAAACGTTATACCCTATTCTTATTGTTAATGTACGATTATTATTGTTGGTTATTAGTATTATTGCAAAAAAATATATACTATAACTCCAATTAATGAAATAATAATGATAACAATTGCAATAATGATGATAATAATTGCAATAATAATTATAATGCTGATGATAATGATGATAATGGATGATGACTAACGATAATAATGATGATAATCATGATAAGGATGGATGATAATAACAGGAATTGGCCAAGAATATATAAAAAAGGTATAAGGAAAAAAAAAAAACATTCCCAAAAGCGAAAAAAGCGGCAAAATCTAGCGAATATAGCCTTTGAGAGTATTACTCCAAAAATGACGTTTTTAGATTCTTTGGTGATCTTCAGCAATTATTAGGGTAATAATGAAATACTTTACCAAAATTATTAATCATAACAAAAATGAGGATAAGTGAGAATAAAGAGAATTTTGATAACATTTGATATTATTAAAATTATTATTATTATTATTATTATTACTATATTATGATCGATTATTCATTATTACTATATTATTAATTACTATTATTATTATATTATTATTATATTATTATTATTACATTATTACCAAAAAAATCTCTTATATCTGCACTAATAACAATAATAATAATAAGTATAAGTATAATAATAATTAATGCTAGATGGTTATAATTTTGTTATTAGTATTCATATTTTTATTATTATCATTATATCATTTGGACTGGTAGTTATAATTGCAAAAATAATTATTATAAACAGTAATAATTACAGTATTAACGATACTAAGTAAGGATAATGATATAAATAATAATTATAAAATCGTTATTATTCGTATTATTATTGTTAGTATATAATATTGTTGTGGTTATTAAGGATTATTGCAAAAAATATCTAGAACTCCAATGAAAACTGCAATAATAATGATAACAAATTGCCAATAATGATGATAATAATTGCAGAATGATGATAAATGATAATGATAATGATGATAATGATGAATGATGATGATAACGATAATAATGATGATAATAATGATAACGAAGATGATAATAAAAGGAATTGTGCCATATATAAATATAAAAAAAGGTATAAGAAAAACATCAAAAGTCGAAAAGCGGCAAAATCTAGCGAAATTAGCTTTGGAGTATACTCAAAATGACGTTTTTTTTCGATTTCTTTGGTGATTTCGGCATATTAGGGTAATAATGATAATAATTAAGAGAATGTATTTATCATAACAATAATGATGATAAAAGTGAGAATAAAGAGAATTTAGATAACATTTTTAATATTATTAAAATATTATTAGTATATCCTGATTATATATGATTATGATTATTATATTATTATAATTAGTATTATATATTATTATTATTATTATTACTATTAGCTTAATTAATTAGTATTATTGCCAAAAATCTCTTCTATCTGTATAATACAATAAATAATAATAAGTAGAAGTATAATAATAATAATGCTAGTGGTTATAATAATGTATGGTATTATTAGTTTATTATCATATTATATTATTGTACGGGTGATAATTGCAAAAATAATTTATAACAGTAATTAATTACATTGAATAACGATACTAATTAGATAATGATATAAATAATAATTATAAAATCGTTATTATTGTTATTAGATTGTTATTACTATTATAGTGTTGTGGTTATTAGTATAGTGCAAAAATATATACTACAACTCAATAATGCAATAATAAGATAACAATGAGATGGAGATAATGATGCTGATAATGAGATAATGATGATAATGATGATGTAACGATAATAATGAGATAGTAATGATAATGATGATGATAAAAACAGGACTTGTGTCCATATATATACAAAAAAGGTATAAGAAAACATTCCCAAAAGTCGAAAAAGCGGCAAAATCTAGCGAATATAGCCTTTTGAGAGACCCTCCAATGATGTTTTTCAATGTCTGGGTGATTCGGCAATATTAGAGAATAAGATAATAATTACAGAATTGTAATTAATCATAACAATAATGAGATAAAAGTGGGAATAAAGAGAATTTTGATAACATTGAAGATTATAAAAAATTTATAGTATTATTATATTATTATATTATTATTATTATTATTATTATTACTATTATTACTAATATCTTCAATTATTAGTAGTATTGCCAAAAAAATATATGTTATCTGGTAATAATAACAATAATAATAATAAGTTATAAGTATAATATAATAAATAATGCTAGTGGTATATAATATTGTTATAGTATATTATGTTATATCATCATTATTATTATTGTACTTGGTAGTAGATATTGCAAAAATAATTTTTAACAGTAATAATTACAGTAATAACGATACTAATTAAGATAATAATATAAATAATATTAAAAATCGTTATTATTGTATTATTATTGTTATTATATGCTTCTTGCTGTGGTTATTAGATTATTGGAAAAAATATATACTATAACTCCAATATAGCAATATAATGATAACAATTGCAATAATGAGATAATAAATTGCAATAATGATAAGAATGGATGATGATAATGATTATGATGATTATAAGGCTGATGATAACGAAATAATGATGATAATCATGATAATATGAGATAAATAACCAGGAATTGTGTCCATATATATATATATAAAAAGGTATAAGAAAAACATTCCAAAAGTCTCAAAAAGCGGCAGAATCTAGCGAAAATAGCCTTATGAGAGTATACTCCAAAATGACGTTTTTTTCGATTTCTTTGGTGATTTCGGCTATTATTAGGGTAATAATGATAATAATACCAGAATTGTAGATCATAACAATAATGATGATAAAGTGAGAATAAAGAGAAGTTGATAACATTGAATATATTAAAATGATTATTATTATTATTATTACTATATATTATTATTATTATTATATTATTATTATTATTGTTATTTTAAATGAGAGTACGAATTATTAGATAGTATTGCCAAAAAATTATTATATCTGTAATAATAACAATAATAATAATAAGTATAAGTATAATAATAATAATGTAGTGGTTATATATGTATTAGTATTTATCATTTCCTATTTTATCTCATTAGTATAATGGACTGGTAGTATAATTGCAAAATAAGATTATAACAGTAATAATTTACAGTAATAAACGATACTATAAGATAATGATATAATAATAATTATAAAATCTTGATATGTTATTATTCTTGTGATTAGTATTATTAGTGTTGTGGTTAGTAGTATTATTGCAAAAAATATTACGATAACTCCAATAATTGCCAATAATAATGATAATCAATTGCAAGAATGATGAAATAATTGCACTAATGATGATAATGATGATGATTAATGATTGATAATGATGATGATAACTATAATACTGATGATAATTCATGATAATGATGATGATAATAAGAGGAATTGTGTCCAATATAATATAAAAAAGTATAAAAAACACATTCCCCCCCAAGTGAAAGCGGCAAAATCTAGGGAAATATAGCCTTAGGAGAGTAACTCCAAATGAGGTTTTTCGATTTCTTTGGTGATTTCGGCAAATATTGAGGGTAATAATGATAATAATTACCAGAATTGTATTAATCATAAGGAATAATGATATATAAAAGTGAGATAAAAGAGAATTGATAACATTAGAATATATTAAAAATTATTAATTAGTATTATTATTATTATGATTATATTATCATTATTGATGATTATTCATTATATTATTCATTAGTATTTATTATAATATTATTATTATTATTATATTATTATATTAGTAATTACCTATTATCTTAATTATTAGTATTATGCCAAAAATCTATTATATTGTAATACTAACAAATAATAATAATAAGTAATAGTATAATAATAATAATGTAGTGTTATAATATTGTTTTAGGTATTAGTATGTTATATCATCATTATATGTATGGTACTGGTAGCTAAATTGCAAAAATAATAGTATAACGTAAGAATTTCGTAGTATTATTGTTATTATCATCATTATTATTATTTTATACGGTAGTATAATTGCAAAAATAATTTAGTATACAGTAATAATACAGTAATAAACGATATACTTAGATATGATATAAATAATAATTAATAAAATCGTTTATATTGTTATTATTATTGTTATTACTATTATTATTGTGTGGTGATAGTATTATGCAAAATATATACTATAACTCCAATAATTTACAATAATAATGCATAAACAAGTGCAATAATGATGATAATAATTGCAATAATGATGATAATGTGATGATAATGATGATAATGAGATAATGATGATGATAACGATAATATGATATAATCATGATACATGATAAAAATCACAGGACTTGTGTCCATATATACTATAAAAAAGGTATAAGAAAACATTCCTAAAGTCGATAAAAAGGGCAAAATCTAGCGAAATATAGCATTTTGAGAGTAGACTCTAAAATAACGTTTTTTCGATTTCTTTGGTGATTCAGCAAAATTTAAGTAGTAATGATAAAATTACCAGAATGTATTAATATAACAATAATGATGATAAAGTGAGAATAAGAGAATTTTGATAAAATTTGAATATTATTAAAATTATTATTATTATTATTATATTAATTATTATTATATTATTATTACATTATACATATAATTACTAATAATTATAATATTATTGCCAAAAAATCTATTATATCTGTAATAATAACAATATAATAATAGTATAAGTATAATAATAATAATGCTAGTGGTTATAATATTGTTATTAGTATATATTGTATTATCATCATTATTATTATTTGACTGGTAGTAATTGCAAAAAATTATTATAAAGTAATAAGTACAGTAGTAACGATAATATTAGATAATGATATAAATATAATATATAAAATCGTATTATTGTTATATTATTGTTATTACTATTATTATGTGGTTATTATAATATTCCAAAGCAAATAATACTATAACTCCAATAATAGCATAATAATGATAACAAATTGCAATATTGATGATAATATTGCAATATGATAATAATGATGATATAATGATTATGATGATGATAAATGATGAATCGATAAAATGAGATAATATGATAATATGATTGATAATAACAGAATTGTGTCATATATAATATAAAAAAGGTATAAGAAAAACATTCCCAAAAGTCTGAAAAATGGCAAAATCTAGCGAAATTTAGCCTTTGAGAGTATACTCCAAAATGACGTTTTTCGATTCTTGGTGATTTCGGCTATTATTAGGGTAATAATGATAATAATTACCAGAATTTATTAATCATATTAAATTGATGATAAAAGTGAGAATAAAGAGAATTTTGATAACATTGAATATTATTAAAAAATTATATTATATTATTATTATTATTATTATATTATTATTATTTATATATTTATTGTTTATTATTTTTAGTTATTATCTTAATTATATATATGCCAAAAAATCTATTAATATCTGTATAATAATAACAATAATAATAATATAAGTATAATAATAATAATGTTAGTGGTTAATATTGAGTTATTATGTATATATTATGCTATTATCATCATATTATAATTGACTGGTATGTATAATTGCAAAATAATAATTAGTATAACAAATAATTACAGTAATAACGATACATTAAGATAAGGATAAATACTAATTATAAAATCGTTATTTTGTTATTATAATTTTTTGTATTTTATTGTTGTGGTTATTAGTATTATTGCAAAAAAATATCTATAACTCCAATAATTGCAATAATAATGATAACAATTGCAATAATGATGATAATAATTGCAATAATGATGAAAGATGATGATAATGAGATAATGATGATAATGCATGAGATAACGATAAATTAATGAGATAATCATGATAATGATGATGTAATAACAGGAATTGTGTCCATATATAATATAAAAAAGGTATAAAAACAACATTCCCAAAGTCGAAAAAAGCGGCAAAAATCTAGCGAAAAAAAAAAAAAAAAATATAGCCTTTTGAGGGAGTATACTCCAAAATGAGTTTTTTTTGCGATTTCTTTGGTGATTTCGGCAATATTAGGGTAATAATGATAATAATACCAGAATTGTATTAATATAAGAATAATGATGATAAAAGCTGAGAATAAAGAGAATTTTGATAAACATTAGATATTATTACAATTATTATTATTATTATTATTATTATTATTATCATTTGATTATTATTATATTATTATTATTATTATTATTATATTATTATTATTACTATATCTTAATTAGTAGTAATTATTGCAAAAAATCTATTCATATCTGTTAATAACCATAATAATAATAAGTAAAGCATAATAATAATAATGCTCGTGGTATAATATTGTTATGTATTATTATTGTTATTATCACAATTATTATTATTTGTTACTGGTAGATATTGCAAAAATAATTATTATAACAGTAATTAATTAGTAGTATTCTGTTATTATCATCATTATTTATTATTTTATGCGTAGTATAATTGCAAAAATAATTATTAATAACAGTAATAATTTCAGTAATAACGATACTAATTAAGATAATGATATAAATAATAATTATAAAATCGTAGATTGTTATTACTATTGGTATTACTATTTCATTGTTGTGGTTATTAGTATTATTGCAAAAAATAATACTATAACTCCAATAATTACAATAATAATGATAACGCTTGGCAATAATGCTGATAATAATTGCAATAATGATGATATGATGATTGATAATGATGATAATGTGATAATGATGATGATAACGATAATAAAGGATAAAATCATGATAATGATAATGATACTAACAAGGAATTGTGTCATATATAAATAAAACAGGTATAAAGAAAAACATTCCTAAAAAGTCGAAAAAAGCGGCAAAAATCTAGCGAAATATAGGATTTTGAGAGTAGACTCTAAAATAACGTTTTTTCGATTTCTTTGGTGATTCGGCAATTATTAAGGTAGTAATGATAATAATTACCAGATTGTATTAATCATAGACAATAATCAAGAGAAAAGTGAGAATAAAGAGAATTTTGATAACATTTGAATATTATTATAATTATTATTATTATTATTATTATATTATTAGTATTATTATTATAGTATTATATAGTATTTATATTATTATTATTACTATTATACTTATTATCTTAATATTAGTATTAATTGCCAAAAAATCTATTATATCTGTATATAACAAATAATAATAATAAGTATAAGTATAATAATAAGAATGCTAGTGGTTATAATATTGTATTCGTATTATATTGTCATTATCATCATTATTATTATTTGTACTGGTAGTATAATTGCAAAAATAATTATTATAACAGGAATAAGTACAGTGTAGACGATACTAATATAGATAATGATATAAATAATTAATGATAAAATCGTTATTATTGTTATATCTATTGTTATTAATATATTATTGTTGTGGTTATTAGTATTATTGCAAAAGTATATACTATAACTCCAATAATAGCAAATAATCTGATACAATGTCAATAATGATTATAATTGCAATAATGATGATAATGATGATGATAATGATTATGATGTGATAATGATGATGATAACAATAATAATAATGATAATCCTTATAATGATGCTGATAATAAAAGGAATTGTGGTCAGTATAAAATATAAAAAAGGTATAAGAAAAACATTCCCAAAAGTCGAAAAAGCGGCAAAATTAGCGAAATTTAGCCTTTTGAGAGTATACTCGAAAATGACGTTTTTTTCGATTCTGGTGATTTGGCAATTAATTAGGGGTAATAATGATACTAATACTCGAGTTGTATTATCATAACAATTAATGATGATAAAGTGAGAATAAAGAGAATTTGATAAACATTATATTATTAAAACTATTATCATTATTATTAATATTATTATTTATTATTATTCTATTATTATTATTATTATTATCATTTATGATTATTAGTATTATTATTATTTATTAGTATTATTATTATTATTAGTATTATCTAATTATTAGTATATTGCCAAAACTCTATTATATCTGTAATAAATAACAGTAATACTAAAAGTATAAGCTGTATAATACTATAATGCTAGTGGTTAAATATGTTATTATTATTATTATTGTTATTATCATCATTATTAGTATTTATACTGGTAGATTAGTGCAAAAATAATTATTAAACAGTATAATTACATAAACGGATATAATTAAGATAATGATATAAATAACAAGTTTACAATCGTTATTAAGTTATTAGTATTGTTATTATATTATTATTGTTGTGGCTTATAGTAGTATTGCAAAATTATATACTATAACTCCATAATTGCAATATAATGATAACAATTGCAATTAATGATGATAATAATATCAATAATGAGGATAATGATGATGATAATGATGATGATAAACGAAATAATGATGATAATCATGCTAATGAGATGATTAATAAAAGGGAATTGTGCCATATATAATATAAAAAAGGTATAAGAAAAAAACATTCCCCAAACTCCCCCCCCCCCTGCACAAAGCGGCCCCCAGAAATCTAGCGAAATATAGCCTTTTGAGAATATACTCCAAACTGACGTTTTTCGATTTATTGGTGAGCTTTGGCAAGTTATTAGGGTAAGTGGAAGATAATCTTACCAGAATTGTATTAATCATAACAATATGATGATAAAAGTGAGAAATAAAGAGAATTTTGATAAAATTTGAATATTTAGAAAATTATTATTATTATTATATTATATATTATTATTAGTATTACTATATTATATTATATTATTATATTATTCTTATTATTATTCATCATTATATGATTATTTTATTATTATATTATTATATACTATTATCTGAATGTATTAGTATTATGCCAACAAAATCTATTACATCTGTAATAATGAACATATAATAATACGTATACGTTAATAAAATATGCTAGTGGTTAGAATATGTTATTAGTATTATTATGTTATTATGTCATTATTATTATTTGTGCTGTAGTAAATAATTGCAAAAATAATTATTTATAACAGTAATAATACAGTAATAACGATACTAGTTAGATAATGATATAAATAAATAATTATAAAAATCGTGATATGTTATTTTATGTTATTACTATTATATTTTTGTGGTTATTTAGTATTATTGCAAAAATATATACTATAACTCCAATAATTTGCAATAAATAATGATAAACAATTGTAATAATGATGATAATTAATTGCAATAATGATGATAATGATGGACGATAATGATATAATGATGATAATGATGAGATAACGATAATAATGAATGAAATCATGATAATGGATGATGATAATAACAGGAATTGTGTCATATATAATATAAAAAAAGGTATAAGAAAAACATGCCCAAAAAAGTCGAAAAAGCGGCACAATCTAGCAAAATAGCCTTTTGAGAGTATACTCCAAAATGACGGTTTTTTCGATTTCTTTGGTGGATTTCGGCAATTATTAGGGTAATAATATAATAACTACAGAATGATTAGCATAACAATAAAGGTGCTAAAAGTGAGAATAAAGCGAATTTTTATAAACATTTGAATATATTAAAATTATTATTATTATTATATTATTATTATTATTCTTGACTATTATTAGTATTATATTATTAGTATTATATTAATTTTATTATTATACTATTATCTTAATATTAGTATTATTGCCAAAAAAAAAAAAAATTTTCTATTATATCTGTAATAAAACAATAAAGATAATAAGTATAAGTCTATAAATAATTAATGCTAGTGGTTATAAATTGTATTGTTTATTATTGTTATTATCATCATTATTATTATTTGTACTGGTAGTATAACTTGCAAAAATAATTATTATAAACAGTAATAATTACCAGTAATAACGCTACTAATTAAGTAATGATATAAAATAATAATATAAAATCGTTATTATTGTCATATTATGTTATTACTAATTATTATTGTTGTGATTATTAGTATATTGCAATAAATATATTACTATAACTCCAATAATTGCACTATTAATGATAACAATGGAAATAATGATGATATAATGCAATAAAAGATGATAATGATGATGATAATGATGATAACGATAATAATGATGATAATCATGATAATAATGATGATAATCATGATAATGATGATGATAATAACAGGAATTATATCCATATATAATATAAAAAAAGTATAAGAAAAAACATTCCCAATAGTCGAAAAAGTGGCAAAATCAAGCGAAATATAGCCTTTTCAGAGTATACTCGAAAATGACGTTTTTCGATTTCTTTTGGGGATTTCGGTAATTATTATGGTAATAATGATAATAATAACAGAATTGTATTAATCATAAAAAATAATGATGATAAAAGTGAGAATAAAGAGAATTTGATAACATTTGAATATATTAAATTTTTATTATTATTATTATATTATTATTATTATTATTTTTATTATTATTATTATAAATATTATTATATTATTATTATTATTATATATTATTATATATATTATTATTATTATTATTATTATTATTATCATCATTATTATTATTTGTACTGGTAGTATAATTGCAAAAATAATTATTATAACAGTAATAATTACAGTAATAACGATACTAATTAAGATAATGATATAAATAATAACTATAAAATCGTTATTATTGTTATTAATATTGTTATTACTATTATTATTGTTGTAGTTATTATTATTATTGCAAAAATATATACTATAACTCCAATAATTGCAATAATAATGATAAACAATTGCAATAATGATGATAATAATTGCAATAATGATGATAATTATCATGATAATGATGATAATAAATATAATAATAATAAGTATAAGTATAATAATAATAATGCTAGTGGTTATAATATTGTTATTAGTATTATTAGTGTTATTATCATCTTTATTATTATTTTTACTGGTAGTATAATTGCAAAAATAATTATTAAAACAGTAATAATTACAGTAATAACGATACTAATTAAGATAATGATATAAATAATAATTATAAAATCGTTATCATACTTATTTTATTGTTATTACTATCATTATTGTGTGGTTATTAGTATTATTGCAAAAATATAAATTATAACTCCAATAATTGCAATAATAATTATAACAATGCAATAATGATGATGATAACGATAATAATGATGATAATCATGATAATGATGATGATATAACAGGAATTGTGTCATATATAATATAAAAAAGGTATAAGAAAACATTCCAAAAGTCGAAAAAGCGGCAAAATCTAGCGAAAATAGCCTTTGAGAGTATATCCAAAATGACGTTTTTCGATTCTTTGGTGATTTCGGTAATTATTAGGGTAATAATGATTAATAATTACAGAATTGGTATCATCATAACAATAATATTGATAAAGTGAGAATAAGAGAATTTTGATAACATTTGAATATTATTAAAATTATTATTATTTATTATTATTATTATTATTATTAGTATTATTATTATTATTTATTATTATTAATTATTAATTAATGATTTATTATTATTATTATTACTATTATCTCTTAATTATTAGTATCATTGCCAAAAATCTATTATATCTGTAATAATAACATAATAATAATAAGTATAAGTATATAATAATATGCTAGTAGTTTATAATATTGTTTATTAAGTATTATTATTGTTATTATTATCGTATTATATTGTACTGGTAGTAATAATGCAAAAAAATAATTATTATACAGTAATAATTACAGTAATACCGATTACTAATTCAGATAATGATATAAATAATTTATTTATAAAATCGTTATTATTGTTATTAGTAATTGTTATTACTATTTTTATTGTTGTGGTTATTAGTATTATTGCAAAAATACATCCTATAACCCAATAATTGCAAGAATATGCTACAATTTGAATAATGATAGATAATATTGCAATAATGATGATAATGAATGATGATACTGATGATAATGGGGGAGGAAATGATGATGATCACGATAATAATGATGATATCATGATATGAGGATGATAATAACAGGAATTGTGTCCCAGAGTATAATATAAACAAAAAAGTATAAGAAAAACATTCCCAAATAGTCCGAAAGCGGCAAAATCTAGCGAAATATAGGTTTTGAGATATACTCCAAACTGACGGTTTTTTCGATTTCTTTGGTGATTTCCAAATTATTAGGGTAATAATGAAATAATTACCAGAATTATATTAATCATCACAATAATGATGAGAGAAGTGAGAATAAAAGAGAATTTTGATAACATTTGAATATTATTAAAATTATTATTTTATTATTATTATTATTATTATTATTATTAGTATTAATTCTTATTATTATTATTATTAGTAGTATTATTTCTTATTATTACTATTTTCCTTAATTATTAGTACATTGCCAAAAATCTATATATCTGTAATAATAACAATATATCATAAGTATAAGGGTATATATAATAATGCCTAGTGGTTATAATATTGTTATTAGTATTATTATTGTTATATCTATCATTATTATTATTTGTACTTGTTATTATAATGTGCAAAATAATTATTATAACAGTAATCATTACAGTAATAACGATACTCATAAGATAATGAATATAAATAATTATTTAAAATCGTTATACATTGTTATTTTATTGCTATTGCTATTATTATTGTTGTGGTTATTAGTATTATTGCAAAAATATATACTATAACTCCAAATAATTGCATATCCTGATAACAATTGCAATAATAGGATAATATTGCCAATAATGATGATAATGATGATGAATGTGATAATGATGTCTCTATAACGATAATAACGATGATAATCATGATATGGATGATGATAATAACAGGAATTGTTTCCATATATAATTAAAAAAGGTATAAGAAAAAACATTCCCAAAGTCGAAAAAGAGCAAAAATCTAGCGAATAAGCTTTTGAGAGATACTCCAAAATGACGTTTTTTTCGATTTCCTTTGGTGATTTCGCATCATTAAGGGTAATAATTATAATAAGTACCAGAAGTGTATTAATCATAACAATAATGAGATAAAGTGAAATACAGAGAAGTTTTGATTAACATTTGAATATTATTAAAATTATTATTATTATTATTATTATTATTATTATTTATTATTAATATTATTATTATTATTAAGTATTATTATTATTATTATATTATTAGTATTACTATTATCTTAATTAATAGATATCATTGCCAAAAAATCTATTAATATCTCTGTAATAATAACAATAATAATAATAAGTATAATATAATAATAATAATGCTATGGGTTATAATAGTGTTTCTTAGTATTCTTATTGTTATTATTATAATTATTGTTATTTGTACGGGTAGTATAATTGCAAAAATATTTTTATAACAGTATAATTACAGTAATAAGCGATACTATTAAGATAATGATATAAAATAATTATTATAAAATCGCGTTATTATTGTTATTATTATTGTTATTATTATTATTATTGTTGTGGTTATTAGTATTTTGCAAAAATATATACTATAAACTCCAATAATTGCAATAATAATGATAACACAATTGCAATAATGATTGATACTAATTGCAATAATGATGATAATGAATGATGATAATGATTGATAATGAATGATATGATGATGTAACGATACAGATGATAATCATGATAATGTGATGATAATAACAGGATTGTGGTCCCTATTATAATTAAAAAAGTATAGCATAATAACAGGAGATTGTCATATAATAATATAAAAAAGGTATAGAAAAACATTCCCAAAAAGTCGAAAAGCCGTGCAAAATCTAGCGAAAATATAGCCTTTTGGAGTATAATCCAAAATGGAGTTTTTCGAATTGCTGTGGTGATTTCGGTAATTATTAGGGTAATAATGAGAATATTACCAGAATTGTATTAATCATAACAAAAATGATGGATAAAAATGAGAATAAAGAAGAAAAGTTTGATAACATTGAATATTATTAAAATTATTATATTATTATTATTATTAGTATCTTAATTATTATTATTATTATGTAGTATTACTAGTATATTAGTATTATTATACGATAAAAAAAAAAAAATAATATCTAAGTATTAGATTATTTGCCAAAAAAATCTATATATCTGTAATACTAAACAATAATAATAATAAGTATATGTATAAGAATAATAATTACTAAGTTTGTTATATATTGTACTAGTATTATTATGGTAATATCATCATTATGATTATTTGTACTGTAGTATAAATTGCAAAAATAAGTATTATAACAGTAATAGTACAGTAATAACGATTACTAATAAGATAATGATATAAAAAATAATAATTATTAAAAATCGGGATATTGTTCATTATTATTGTTATTACTATTATTTGTTGTGGTTATTAGTATTATTGCAAAAAAGATATACTTATAAACCCAATAATTGACAATAATAATGATAACAATTGCATATTAATTGATGATAATAATTGCAATAAGGATGATAATGCATGATGATAATGATGGATAATGATGAATAAATGATGATGATAACATCAGAATGATGATAATCATGATAATGATGATGATAATAACAGAAGTGTGTCCCTATATAATATAAAAGTATAATGAAACAAACATTTCCCAAAAAGTCGAAAAAGCGCAAAATCTAGCGAAATATAGCCTTTTGAGAGTATACTCCAAACTGGTGTTTTTTCGAGTTTCTTTGGTGAATTTCGGCAAAAATTTTAGGGTAATAATGATAATAATTACCAGACTTGTATTAATCATAACAATAATGATGATAAAAGTGAGAATAAAGAGAATTTTCATAACAATTGAATATTATTTAAAATCATTATTATTATTATTATTATTAAGATATTATTATTATTATTATTATTATTAATCTAGTATTAGTATCATTATGATTATTAATTATTATTACTATATCTTAATTATTGTATTATTGCAAAAAATTTATATATCTGAACTAATAAACAACAATAAATTAATAAGTATAAGTAAATAATAATACTGCTAGTGGTTATAATATTGTTATTTAGTATTATTATGTTATTATTATCATTATTATTATTTGTACTGAGTAGTATAATTGCCAAAAATAATTATTATAACAGTAATAATTACAGTAATAACGATACTATTAAGATAATGATATAATAATAATTATAAAATCGTTATTATTATTATTATTATTTGTTATTACTATTATTATGTTGTGGTTATTAGTATTATGGAAAAATCTATACTATAAACTCCAAATAATAGCAATAATAATGATAACAATTGCAATAATGATGATAAATAATGCAATAATGATGATAATGCTGATGTTAATGATGATTAATGAGGATAATGATGATGGATAACGATAAAATGATGATAATATGATAACGATGATGACAATAAACGGAATTGTAGGTTCCATATATAATATAAAAAAAGGTATAAAGAAAAAACATTCCAAAGTCAAAAAAAAGCGCAAAATCTAGCGAAATATAGCCGTTTAGAGTAGACTCCAAAATGACGTTTTTTCGATTTCTTTGGTGATTTCGGCAATTATTAGGTAATAATGATAATAATACCAGAATTGATATAATCATAACAATAATGATGATATAAAAGAGTAGAATGAAGAGAAATTTTTGATAAACATTTGAATATTATTAAAAATATTAAATTATTATTCTTATCATTATTAGTATTATTATTATTATTATTATTATTATTATTATTATTATTATTATTATTATATTATATTAATTATTATTATCTTAATTATTAGTATTATTGCCAAAACAACTCTATTATATCTGTAATAATAACAATAATAATAAGAAGTATAAAGTATAATAATAATAATGCCTACTGGTTATATATGTTATTAGTATTATTATTGTTATTATCATATATTAGTATTTGTTACTGGTAGTATAATGCCAAAAATAATTATTTAGAACAGTAATATTACAGTAAAACGATACTAATAAGATAATGATATTAATAATAATTATAAAATCGTTCTTATGTTATATTTTGTTATTACTTATATATTGTGTTGGTTATAGTATTATTGCAAAAATCATATATATAACTCAATAATTGCAATAATAATGAAGACAATTAACAATAATGATGATAATAATTGCAAATAAGTGATGATAATGATGATGATAATGGATGATAATGATGATGATAACGATTAATAAATGATGATAATCATGATAATGATGATGATGATAACAGGAAATGTGTCCATATATAATATAAAAAGGTATAAGAAAAACCGTACCAAAAGTCCGAAAAAGTCGGCAAAATCTAGCAAAATATAGCCTTTTGAGAGTATACTCCAAAATGACGTTTTTTATTTCTTTGGTGATTCGGCAATTATTAGGGTAATAATGATAATAATTACCGAATTGTATTTTATCATAACAATAATGAGCTAAAATGAGGGAATAAAGAGAATTTTGAAACATTGTGAATATTATTAAAATATAGTATAGTATTATTATTATTATTATTATTATTATTATTATTATATTATTATTAGTATTGTTATCTAATATATTTTTTTTTTTTTTTTGTTTTTTTTTTTTTTTTTTTTTTTTGTATTATGCAAAAAATCTATTATACTGTAATAATAACAATAATAATAATAAAGTATAAGATAATAATAATAATGCTAGTGGTTATAATATTGTTATAGTATTTATGTATATCATCATTATTATTATTTGTAAGGTAGTATAATTGCAAAAATAAATTATTATAACAGTAATAATTACAGTAATAACGATACTAATTAAGATAATGATATAAATATACGGGTTATAAAATCGTTAAATGTAGTTGTATTATATGTTTACTACTATTATTGTTTGGGGGTTTAGATATTGCACTAATATATACTATAACTCCAATATTGCAATAATAAAGGAAACAATGCAATAATGGAGGATAATAATTGCAATAATGATGAGAATGATATGATAATGAGATAATGATGTAATGATGATGATAACGATAAATAATGATGATATCATGATACCGATGAATAGATATACAGGATGGGTTCCATATATAATATAAGAAAAGGTCTAAGAAAACATTCCAAAGTCGAAAAAAGCGGCAAAAGTCTAGCGAATATAGCTTTTGAGAGTATACTACAAAATGACGGTTTTCGATTTCTTTGGTGATTTCGGCAAATTATTAGGGTAATAATGATAATAATACCATAAGTCTATTAATCTAACAATAATGATGATAAAAAGTGAGAATAAAGAGGAATTTTGATAACACTTTGAATATTCTTAAAATTATTATATCATTATATTATTAGTATTATTATTAGTATTATTATTATAGTATTTATTATTATTATTATTATTATTATTATTATTATTATTATTCTATTATTATTATTTTATTAATTAATTATTATATATTACTATTATCATAATTATTAGGTATTATTCCAAAAAATCCTATTAATCTGTAATAATAACAATCAATAATAATAAGTATAGTATAATAATAATAATGTAGTGGTAGAATATGTTATTAGTATATTATGTATTATCATCATTTTTAGTATTATTTGTGCTTGTAGTATAATTGCAAAAATAAGTATTATTAACAGTAATAATTACAGTAATAACGATACTAGTAATGATATGGATATAAATAATAATAATAAAATCGTTATATTGTTATATTATTGTTATTCTATTATTATTGTGTGGTTATTAGTATTATTGCAAAAAATATATACTTATAACTCCCATAATTCCAATAATAATGATAAACAATTGATAATATGATGTATAATAATTGCATAATTGATGACAATGATGATGAAATGATGATAATGATGATAATGATGAGGATAACGATAATAATGATGATAATGCATGATAATGATGATGATAATAACAGGAAGTGTGTCCATATCTAAAATAAAAAAGGTATAAGAAAAAACATTCCCAAAAGTCGAAAAAGGCCGGCAAAATCTAGCGAAATAATGCCTTTTGAGAGTATACTCCAAAATGAACGTATTTCGATTTCTTGGTGATTCGGCAATTATTAGGGAATAATGATAATAATTACCAGAATTGTAGTAATCATAACAATAATGATGATAAAAGTGAGAAGAAAGAGAATCTCGATAACAATTTTGAATATTATTAAAATTATTATTATTATTATTATTATGATTATTATATTAATTATTATTATTATTATTATTATTATTATTATATTATTATATTATTATATTACTATTATCTTAATTATTAGTATTATTGCCAAAAAATTCTATTAATCTGTAATAATAACAATAATAATAATAAGAATAAGTATAATAAGACATATGCTAGTAGTTATAATATTGTTATAGTATTACGTATTGTTATATCATATTACTATATTGTACTGGTAGGATAACTGCAAAAATATTATTATAACAGTAATAATTTACAGTAATAAACGATACTAATAAGATAATGATATAAATAATAATTATAAAAAATCGTATTATGGTTATTATTATTGTTATTACGTTATTATATTGTTGTGATTATGAGTATTATTGCAAAAATATATACTATAACTCCAAGTAATTGCAATATTACTGATAACAATGGCAATAATGAGGATAATACATGCAATAATGATGATAATGAGTTTATAATGATGATAATGATGATAAATGATGATGATAACGATAATAAGGATGATAATCATGATAATGATGATGATAATAACAGGATTAGTCCATATATAATATAAAAAAAGTAAAGAAAAACATTCCAAAAGTCGAAAAAGCGGCAAAATCAAGCGAAATATAGCCTTTTGAGAGTATACCGGAAAATGACGATTTTCGATATTTTTTTTTTTTTTATTTTTTTTTTTTTTTTTTTTTTTTTTTGTTTTTTTTTTTATTTTTTTTTTCTTTTTTTTTTTTTTTTTGTGATTTCCGGTAATATTATGGTAATAATGATAATAATTACCAGAATGGTATTCAACATAACAATAATGATGATAAAAGTGAGGAATAAAGAGAATTTTGAAACATTGAATATTATTAAAATTATTATTATTATATTATTATTATATTATTATAAATATTATTATTATTATATTATATTATTATTTATTTTATTCTTATTAATTATTTATATTATATTATCTAATTATTAGTATTATTGCCAAAAAATCATATTATATCTGTAATAATAACAATAATAATAATAAGTATAAGTATAATAATAATAATGCTAGTGGTTTATAATATTGTTCTTAGTAGTATGATTGTTATTATCATCATATTATTATTGTACGGTAGTATATTGGAAAAATAATAATTATAACAGTAATAATTTAAGTATAACGATACAATTAAGATAATGATATAAATAATAACTATAAATGTTATTATTGTTATAATAATTGTTATTACTATTATTATTGTTGTGGTTATTAGTATTATTGGAAAAATATCTACATAAACTCATAATTGGCAATAATAATGATAAAACAATTGCCAATAATGATGATAATAATTGCAATTAATGATGATAATTTTTCATGATAATGATATAATAAATATAATATATATAAGTATAACGTATAATGAATAATATGCTAGTGGTTATAACTTGTTATTAATTTTAGTGTTATTATCATCTTTACTGATTATTTGTACTGGTAGTATAACTGCAAAAATAATTATATAAAAGGAATAATTACAGTAATACGATAATAATAAGATAATGATATAAATCATAATTATAAATCGTTATTAATTACTTAGTATTGTTATACTATATTATGTTGGGTTATTAGATTATGCACAAAATATAAATTTATTAACTCAAAATTGAAATAATAATGATAAACAATTTGAATAATGATGATGATAACGATAAATAATGATGATAACATGGTAATGATGATGATAATAACAGGAATTGTGTCCACATATAATTAAAAAAGTATAAGAAAAAACATCCCAAAAGGAAAAAGCGGGGCAAAATTTAGTGGAAAAATATAGCTTGAGAGTAACTCCAAAAAATGACGTTTTTTCGATTCTTTGGTATTCGGCCAATTATTAGGTAATAATGATTAATAATTACGGTGGGGGAATTGCATAATAATAACAATAATGATGATAAAAATGAGAATAAAGAGGAATTTTGATAACATTTGAATATTATTGTAAAATTTATTATTATTATTTATTATTATTATGATATTATTATTATTATTATTATTATTATATTCAATTATTTTATTATTATTATTACTATTATCTTAATATAGTATTATTGCAAAAAAAATCTATATATCTGTAATTTAACAAGAATAATAATAAGTATAAGATAATATAATAAGGCTAGTGGTTATAATATTGTTATTATACTATTATTGTATTACCATCATATTATTATTTGTACTGCGTAGATAATTACAAAAATAATTATTATAACGTAATAATTACAGTAAAAACGATACTAATTAGATAATGATATAAATAATAATTTATAAAATCGGATTATTGTATTATATTGTTATTACTATTATATTGTTGTGGTTATTAGTATTATTGCAAAAATATATACGATAACGCAATAATTGCAATAATAATGATCACAATTGCAATAAATGACTGATAAATTGCAATAATGTGAGAATGAGAAATGATGATGATTAACGGTAATAATGATGAAATCATGATAAAAGATGATGATAATAACAGGAATTGGTCCATATCATAATATAAAAGGGGTATAAGAAAAACATTCCCAAAAGTCGAAAAAAGCCGCAAAATCTAGCGAAAATAGCCTTTTAGGAGAACTCCAAAATGACGTTTTTCGCTTTTTTTGGTGATTGGCAATTATTAGATTTTTTTTTTTTTTTAAAAAAGAGTAATAATGATAATAATTACAAAATTGTATTAATCAATAACAATAATGATGATAAAAGTGAGAATAAAGAGAATTTTGATAACATTTGAATATTATTAAAATATATTATTATCATTATTATTATTATTATTATTAGATTATGATATTATAGTATACTTAGTATTATTATGTATTATATTATTATTATATTATTATTACTATTATCTTAATTATTAGTATATGCAAAAAATCTATTAACGTAATAAATAACAATAATAATAATAAGTATAAGTCATAAATATTAATAATGCTAGTGGTTAAATATGTTATTAGTATATTATTGTGAGTATATCATTATTATTATGTACTGTAGTATAATTGCAAAAATAATTATGAGAACAGTACATAATTACAGTAATAACGATACTAATTAGATAATGCTATAAAAATTTATATAAAATCGTTATTATTGTTTATTATTGTTATACTATTATAGGTGTGGTTATTAGATTATTGCAAAAAATAATACTATAACTCAAAAATTGCAATAATAAGATAACAATGCAATATGAGATAAAAATGCAATAATGATGTAATGATGATGATAATGATGATAATGATGATATGATGATTGATACCGATAATAATGATGATAATTCATGATTAACGATGAGGATTAATAAGAGGAATTGGGTCCTATATAATATAAAAAGATAAGAAAAACATCCAAAAGTCGAAAAAAGCGTGCAAAATCTAGCGAAATATAGCTTTGAGAGTATACTCAAACTGACGTTTTTTTTTTCGATTTCTTTGGGTGATTCGGCAATTATTAGGGTAATAAATGATAATAATACCAGAAGGTATTAATCATAACATTAATGATGATAAAAGTGAATAAGAGAATTTTGATAACATTTGAATATTATTAAAATTATTATTATTTTTTATTAATATTATTAATTATTATTATTATTATTTATTATTATTATTATTATTTTATTATTATTTATTATTATTTATTATTACTATTATCTTAATTATTAGTTTAAATTTCCAAAAAATTATTATATCTTAATAATAACAATAATAATAATAAGTATAAGATAATAAAAATAATGCTAGTGTTTTAATATTTTTATTAGATTATTATTTTATTATATCATTATTAAATTATTTGTAATGGTTAAGTATAATTGCAAAAATAATTATATAACAGTAATAATTACAGTAATACGATATAATTAAGTTTAAGATATAAATAATTATTTTAAAAAATCGTTATATTGTTATTATTATTGTTATTACATATTATTGTTTTGTTTTTAGTATTTTGCAAAATATATACTATAACTCCCAAAATTGATAATAATGATAAAATTGAATAATGATGATAATAAGTGCAATAATGATGATAATGATGATGAAATATGATTTAAAGATGATATGATATGATAACGATAATATGATGATAATCATGATAAATGATGATAATAAGAGGAATGTTTCCCTATAAATATAAAAAAGTATAAGAAAAACATTCCAAAAGTCGAAAAAAAAGCGGCAAAATCTAAACAAATATAGCCTTTGAGGGGTATACTCCAACATGACGTTTTTTCGATTTTTTTGTGTGATTTCGCAATATTAGGGAATAAGATAATAATTACCAGAATTAATTAATCATAACAATAATGATGATAAAAGTGAGGGAAAAAAGAATTTGATACATTTGAATATTATTAAAATTATTATTTTTTATTATTTTTATTATTTTATTTTATTTATATTATTTTATTATTATTATTATTAATTATTTTTATTATTATATTAATTTTATTATTATTAAAAAATTTTTATTTTTAATAAAAAATTTTATAAAAAATTAATTTAATTATAGGGTTTTTAATTGAAAAAAATCTTTTTTTT
>NW_023651724.1:0-5528 GCF_015228065.2 Penaeus monodon
CCCAACACACACAAATTTTTAATATATATATTTTTATAATAATATATATTTAATATATATTTTTTTGAGTGTGTGAGGTGTTGTGTGTGTTATGTGTGTTGTGGATGTGTGTATGTGTGTGTGTAGGGTGTGTTGTGTGTGGGGTGTGTGTGTGGTGGGGTTTGTGTTGTGTGCGTGTGCGTGTGTGTGGTGTGTGGTGTGTGTTTGTGTGTTTGTGCTTTATATGTAAATAAAAAATACAAAAAAAAAATATAATAATAGACAAGAAAAAGATCAATAGTTTTTGAAATTTTGGGGTGTTACAGTGAGTACTACGTATTAAACTGGACAGAGAAAAAAATGAATGTGAAGTGCGAAAAAAAATAAATTGTAAGGGGGGCCCGACTTTTGGACATCTTAAAAAAAAAGGAAATTAAAGTTATTGGTCATGTGATGAGAAGTAAGAGTATTGAGAAAACTTGCGACGGGATGGGGGATAGGAAACGGGAAGGGCAAACCGAAGACAAGAGAGCGAAAACATCAAAGATTTTGGGGGGGCTGTCGGGTACAAGGGGAAAAAAAAGCGTAAGATCGAGTTTTAGGCCGAGGATGGTGGAGAGGCCCTTTGGGCTGCTAAAAACATGACATTCCGTTTTTGATGATGATATATTGTAGTTATTGATATATGTATTAGTATCCCTTACCGGGTACTCTAGGCTCAGGGTATCCATGGGAAAAGGTAATAAACCAGTCGGGAGATCAATGAGATTTTTTTCAGACTTAGACTTGTACCCTTGTAAACTGAAGTTAGGAAAACATTAATAATACATATTAATTATTACATTTCAATATCTATACTCTATTAAAGAAATATGTATACATATATGTATGTTTTACTATCTTATATGTATATAAAAAGTGTATATCTATAAGAATGTGTATGTGTGTGTAATATATATTATTATATAATTAATATATATATATATATAAAATTATAATATATATATACACGTGGGCCCTACCTCATTATTGGAGGAAAAATGTGTATTTTGTTATTATTGTGCCTTTACCTTGGAGCGCCCAAAACCCGTCTTGTATGCTTTGGAAAACATAGCACCACTCATTTTCTTTTCCTATTTTTGCCCTTTTCTTTGTCGCCTCTCCCTACCCAAATCTGGAGGGGCAAGATTTCATTCCACGCAACTAAATGACGTGAAAAAGCCCGTTATAATGGGGAAGATAGGAAAAGGGGGAAAGCCCACTTCATGTGCATACTTGCTGCCATGAAGCCATTCCCGAAAAATAAAAAGAATCTGAAAGTAAAGGGAAAGAGGCCCACTACTTACTGTTCAACTTTTTAAAAAATATTGTGAACAGAACCCCGGGGCGGACAGCAAATAAATTCAAGAAACCCACTCCAATCTCTTTTAAACTTTGTAACATCCACCACCACCTCAAACATCACCTGCCTCATGGAAACCCCAAACCCTCTACTGACATCATGTGGTGTAAGTTGCTTGTTTTTGGGCTAAAAAAACACAAAAACTGTCATTGGCAGACTGGGAAAGGTCCTCTGGTCCTAAGGCAGTCTCCAATCGTGCCCTCCCACAGACTGGGTTTAATTCGCCCCCTCGGGTGAAAGGGGTATGAGCCCGGGTTTTACATCATTAAAATTGTAAAGACTGTGCTATGAAAAAAAATTTGGGGGTAATTTTTTCAGGGGGGAATTAGGGAGGGTGGACTCTACTTCTTGCTTAAGAATTGACCCTGAATGGAATAGCTACATAAATTTCTGAAGGAACAATAAATTCTTATCCATTCCGGCGCCCGTTTAGCAAGGTGGCGTTTGCTGCCAGCCCTCTGAAAAAAGTGAAAGGCCCCCTTCATGACAAAATATACAGCCATGATGTGGCCCAAATGCCCTTTTTAAATTTTAAATCCAATTAAGATATTTGGAAAGGCCCCTTAAGGCAAAGGGGGGGTTACCAGGTTCACGGTACCCAGTGCAGAGGTCGTCGCCCAAGGATATGGCTTTGGATTACTTCAGGACGGGGCCAGATTAAGCCTTTTAGGGGTCCAATTACTTAAGACTTTTTTTGCCCCACACATTTTTTAATTAAAAATGAAAACATAATCAATTTTACCATCGAAATTTAAAACAAAACTCAACAGTAAAAAGAAACATGTTTATTTTTGTATCTTTCACTTACTTTTTGAATTTTCCCTCCGTTTTTTAAAACGCAAAGTCTTTAATCGGTCCTAAAAAACTGATCTTCACAAAAAACAGTAAAAACTTTCGGGGTTTTTTGATTTTAAAAGGGTAAATAGTTTGCAAAAAAAAGTGATTACTTTTGTTTGTTTGTGCAGTAATTTTTGGGGGGAATTCAAGCTGCTTTTCCCTTTTGTTTGTGACAATGCTTCTTTTTCTAGACTTCTCTATGATCCCCTTCACCGCTTCATTGGGGGTGTTGGACATACCATATCAAATAAATCCTTCAGATCGGGTACGCAAAAAAAAAACTTTGCCTCCCCCCACAATCAACTTTGAATGTCTCTGTCAAAAAATGACTTTACGGGTCCCTAACCTGTGGGCATGGTGACTACACTCCACAAAAAGCACATTGAGACGAATTTATTGGAGAAAATGCAATAAACCATGGATTTTTAGAACAAAAATTAAATTATTAGAGCTTTAGACAGAGACCCCCCGGGACACCAATGGGATTTTTCAAGAGTCTTAGTTTAAAGTAGGGTTTTCCATCCAAAGAGGTTTTATCAAATTTTAAAGTTTGAAATGTGCTTGCAAGAGAAACTACATATTAAAATTTAATCATGTCCATTTATTCAAAAGCTTTAACGGAATAAAGAAATTACCTTTTTTTTAATGATATTAGAAAAATTAAACTTTTCCATGGCTGATTTTTCCCCTTTTCCCCCAGAGAAAACTTTTCCATTGGTGACTGCTTCATTCCCTAAAATTTCAAAATTTACTATTTTAAATGTATTTTACCGAAATCGTCCCTAAAATACTTGACCTGTGGAAAGCCCCGTTTTTTAAAGTGCAAACACCCAAATTTCAGCTTCCCCATAGGGGGTTATAGGTAAAACAGCAAAATTTTTAATATGTTGTGTTTACCTAGAGGGGAATCTGAATATTTTTAATTTAGGTACTTTTCATATTAATGTCTAAAAGGTTTTTGGGTGCCCCCGTCCCCCTTGATGCCCTAACATGTGTTTTTTTGTTTAAAACCCAAATTTGGCACGTATGACAATACTGTCTCCCACTGTAATATTTATTGTTTTTTTTTGTATTTAAAAAAATAATGGCTCTCTTTGCTTACCCAAAGGATTCATTTTATAAGCCTACCTATCTCACCTGTTTCCCCTTTTCTTAAATGTTCCCAAAAGATTTCGTAACAATTTAATAATCAAACATCAATAACAAAAACAGTTTTTGATATCAACTGTATAAAGGGAAAAAACCTTTTTTTTCCCCCGCCAATTAAAGGGAAAATGGAAATGGGGGATCGGGTCACTGACCCTAGTGATAGACTCATTTGGGGATGAGCACATGTGGACCATCTGATGTAAAAAAACATTCAAAACACACAAAAAAAAAAAAAAAAAAAACCGGGGCCGACTCTCCCAACCCTACTTGCAAATATGGACTTGACAGAACCATCATCAAATATCTGTCCTAAAATAATCCAACAGAGGGACCCCGGGTTGGGGCCTCACCCTATGACTCAAAACGGGAGACCTCTGATTTTCTCCAGACCGAGATGGGCAAAACCTGGCCCAGCCAAACCAGCCATCTACGATCAAAGCTCCAAACTATGCGAAGGGGCAGTCAAAAACGCCCCAGGCCAGAGACAGACCTAAGGAGAGTCTTGACTCCCTAGGCTTTCCCACAGTTAAGGGTTCCCCCTACAAACCAAAGGGTTTTGGGACAATGCCTGCCAATGATGAGAACATGGAATGAGAGGAAATCTGATTGTAAAATCGGGGTTGCCCAGAATCAGGGGGATATCACTGGGCCTAATGATCAACTCCCTTTAATATCCTGCAGGAAACAAAGGAGCTTAAAGTTGGGACGAAAGTGATATCACATCACTGAATCCCAAAAACAGGAAAAAAAAGAAAGCTACTTGCTTCTCAGTTTTTTTGTGATGTGGACGATCACATCCACCTCCAATTGTGGGGGCTTCCCAAAACCTTGAAAGGGAAGTCCCCAAACCAGGCATTCCGGTGCCCAAAAAGGAACCAAAATCATTACCCTTTTTTTGGGCAACTGGGGCCCTACTCCCTAGCCACTGAAAATACTTCACATCCAAAAAAGGGGTTACCGGCCAGGCTAGCTCAAGGCCAAACCCAAATGCAGTGTCTGTAGCAATTCACAACAAAAGGATACCACACCCAAAATGCCCAAAACGGGGCCAAGAGGCAAATGCCTGGAGCCGGCTTCCCTTATCAGGAAGGGGTGCCCTCCGTGACAGGGGGTTTTTAAAAAAAAGACTAGATTTGTTCGCTCCCCTAAAAACACCTACTAGGGGCGAAAAAAGGGGAAAGGTTCCCCAATCTCCAAAGGGGAAAGGACACTGGACCCCCCTCCAAAAAATGATTTTTTACACAAGGTGAAAAAGAAAGAGCCGAGGAATTAAGGTTAAAAGAACTGAAAGACCCTCCCCAAGAGCAGACCAATCCTTTTTGAAAAGATATGCTCCTGATGACTGCTTTTAGTCAGTGCAGTTACAACAGCTTTGGAGAGGACGGTAAAGGGGGCAAAGAAGTCATAAAGTCATGACGACAATGCCCCCAACTTGCAGTCCTGTGTTGTATACTCACGTTTTTGTTTTATATATGTTTGTTTGGTGCTTCTCATGATGGTGAGGGAGAAGAATCACCAATTAAAAACTAAAGTAAAGGTTTTTGGGGATCGCTCTGACAAAAAAAAAGGGGTTCTATATAGTCCTTGCCCACGCCCCAGCTTCTGCCCGAGGGTTTACTGCCGAGGTGTGACTACAGAGACAAAAAAAAAAATATTTTACTCTACAAATTGTACAGAAATCTCACTCTTTTTCAAGGGGGGTTGCTCCACAGCATATAAATAAACATAATTTTTATATTTCCCCCATGGTTAACATTCACACAAAAAAGGGAGATAAATAAAAATAATTTATAATTACCAATACAGGGATGATAATATTGCATCATTCCCTATTTGCGGCATCACAATATGGGCCTCATACTCACAAAAAATCAAACTCCTTCATTATCACAACCCAATCCTGAAAAGGGAAAAAAAAAAAACTGGGGGCCCCCAAAAAAACCAACGGTAAAAACAAAAAAGGGGCCTTTTTAGCCTTTTAAACCCTTTTTTTGGGGGTTTAAAAAACCCAAAAACCCAAAAAAAAAAGGTAAAAGAAAAAAACCAATCAGGCAAGGGCCTTAAAGCTTTAAACAAAAAAAAAGTTTTCCCCAAACCCCTTCCCCAGTTTTTAAAAAAAGGGGCCCCTCTTTAAAAAACCCCCCCCCCCCAAAAAGGGGCC
>NW_023651725.1:0-5527 GCF_015228065.2 Penaeus monodon
AAAGGGTTTTGCCCAATTTCTTTTTTAAAAAGGGCATACGCATATCATTTGGTTGTTCTTGCTTGTGGGGAAATGAGCATTGGGTTTTTGGGGCGTTTCTGAAAGTATCGTTAAGGATCCAAGTTTCCGTGTTTCTATTACATATTTTTTTTTGGAAATTTTGTTTGACAGGTTCGCAATGTCCCATGTACATGAATTTTTTGGGAAAAGTGTAAATGTGACTTTAAAATAAATTACGGGTAGCATAGATGATCCAATTTTAAATACAACAAAAATTTAAATTTTTTCTGAATGAGACTACAAAAATTAGGTCCATTTTGCTTAAAAATCTTTCCACCCTCAGTTTAAAAATTTTACTATTTTCTCTTTGGGAACGATCTTTTTTATTGTTTTCATTAAAGCTGTGTGATGTCATATAACAATCTAAAATGGTTCGAGACTCACCCCTTCTCTCCCCCCTCTCTCTCTCCTCGCTCTTCTCCCCCTTTTCTCTCCCCTTTCTCTCTCTCCCCCCTCTCTCTTCTCTCTCTCTCTTTTCTCTCTCTCTTTCTCTCTGATAGTCAACGTCTCCGGGTCACCCCTCAACCGCTATGGACTGTCAATCCGTGACGTGCCCACATCCACGCCCCCGGCTGTTTTACTCTCATTTTGGACTGAAAATCTTGCGCTGTCACCAACCGTTCTGCGCCCACGCGAAAGCTCGCTCAGACCTCTACCTTCACCTTGCCCTAGCAAGCACCCCCACCCCGGGGTCAAATCTTGCTCAGCCGTGCCTCCTTTGCGGCCCACTACCCCACCCCCCACCCCCCTTGCCGGCCCCAAACCTCTGTCTACAAAACTACCAAGACTCTTCGACCTTAGCCCACGCAACATCTACATTTTTCAATAAAATTTAAAAAAAGACCGTGCTTTTTTCCCCCGCACCACCAACAGGGAATGTCGATTAGACGCCCCTGACACTCTCTCTCCTCTGTATATCTATCAGTCTGTTTCTCTCTATCCCCATCTCTTTTTTGCCCTTCTCCTTTCCCCTTCCTGATGAAACTTCCCAATGAAATCACAAGTTGTTCAAGGGGCATTTCGTCACAGACTAAGTTCGGGTCCTGTTGTATTCCCAAATTTAAAATTATTCAGCGCCAGAAACGAAAATTTTCATCTTCATTACAAAGAAACTTTTAAAAATGATCAACGTGTTTGTGTGTTTTTTGGGAACACTGTACTCGAACCCTCATTTGCATAAAATTTTGCTTCTGTTATATCTTATCCTTATTAAAAATATGTGCCGAATTTGAAGGATTACTTTCTTTTTGGCATTGTCATCAATCTTTTTAAAGGTCTAGCTTCACTTTATAACTCATAAATTATATATTATTATCATTATCATTGTCGTGTTATTTTTTTAAACCATTATTTTTCACTATCCTATCATTGTTTTTATATTATCATCATCATTATTATAAAAAAAAAAAAAAAAAATAATAATAATAATAATAATAAAATAAAATTATTTTTTTATTAATCTTATGATTACTAATATTATTGCATTATTAATATTATTTTCATTTTTATTATTAATATCATTATTCATAGCTTTTTATTAAAAGATTCCTGATATTTTTTTTTTTTTTTCTCTTTTTTCATCTATTCTCTTGTCTCCAGGGGTGGCAACATCAAAAATTATTGCGACTTCTTATCAATATCAATATCAGGCCCTTTTTGCTCGATTTTGAACTATTGAATATTTATTCCCAAAACTTTTAATGGTATTTTTCGAATGTTTCTGGCGGTTCGTATCATTGATCAGATCTTTCAAACATAAACTTTTCACAAAGTTTCCAATAATTTTTGCGACATTATCGTGTCTCCCTTTTTAATCGTCTGAGCCAGCTTTTTGCACTCCTAACTATATGCTCTTTTTCTCCTCTTTCTTTACATAATCTCATGCCGGGGGAATCAGCTGCTTATCAATGTTATATTTTATATTTTTTTTCTGTTTGCTTGCTCCGGGGTTTTGTCTTTATCCTTTTTTAAGGCATATCACTAAAAACTGACTGTACTTTGTTTCCCCATCCGGGCCTCCTTTCTCTTTTTCTCATCGATTTTTAAAGTCTCTTTTCTACACTTTTTAAAATTTCCCAAAAATCCGACTCTATGACCCTTGCAACAACTCTCTTTAAAATGTTTGAGGTACCTCCCGGTTTTTTCTCTTCACTTTTGATAACACCACAGCTCCATCCTCTTCCACCATCCCTCTACTAATATAGTCTATCTACATTTTTTTTGGATGAAAACCCTTATCATATAATTTAAATTTTCTGGTTTTTTTATCTAACTTCTTTTTTTCTTCTACATTCCATTTCAAAATACCAGCCCCATCCTTTAAAAACTGCAACTGCCCAGTCTTATTGCTTTTATCTGTTTAACCCATTTAGTTTAGACTTCGTTTTAAACCTCACTCTACTTTTGTCTTTTTTACAAATTGGGGTTTTTCATTCATTTTCTTTAATCTTACCACTTTCCAGTATCCCAAGGTACTTATAGCCTTCTTCATAAATACTTTCATGAATTTCCCATCGGCAGAAATACCCTTGCTTAAAACAATTTTTCCCGCTGCAAAATGACTGCCCACATTGTTAATCCCAAACTCCATCCCGAATCCTTACTAACATTTGCACTGTTTTTAAAAGAGATCATTTGGTCATGAATTTTTGCAAAAAACTTTAAATCATCCATAAATAAAAAATTATTAAACTTCGTGCCCTTATTACCCACTCTAATGAAAATTTTTTTTCCCTCAACACCATTTTTGGGGTATCATGCATAAAACCAAAAAAAAGTGGTGATAAACTATCCCCCGGGAGTTCCTCTTTTAATTTTAAATTCCCCTAAAGAAACTCCGATGATTTTAATTCCAATTTCCAGTTTTTTTAAACTGCTACTCAAAACCCTTTTTAAAATTATCACAGCTCCAAAAACTCTGGGGATTTTCTAATCCAACCATGTGGGGTCATATCATAAACTTTTCGATAATCTACCCATCCCCTAGCAAGGTTTCCAAACCTTTTAGTACTGCCTTGTCTATTAAAAGCGATCCTTTTGGGCCCCTGGTCTTTCCTGCTCCTTCTGTTCCCAAGCATTTCTCTTCCCCTAAGAAATCATGGGGAAAATCAACATAATACCTTAAAGGCTTCCCCATTATCGGAAAAAAAAAATTGGGGCGGGATTGTTTACAGCGGCACCTTTTGGTTATATCTTTTTGCCACAAACATTCTTCCTAAATTAACCACTCAGGGGATTTTTTTCCTTCCCCTTAAATCTCATTCAATTATGGCAATTCTTATGCAAACTTGTCCTTCTTTACCCGAAACCCTGACTCCCTCTTTTTCCGGGGGCTTTCCATTCGGTACTTTTTTACTTTTCTTAAGACTTTCCCAGTTATGACCAAAACCCTTTCCCGTTCCGATACCCAAGTTGTCTTTTAGCGCTTGAGCCCCTCCATTCTAATTATGTTCTTTTCTCCTCCATTTCCATTCCAAAAAACCCCCTTTCCCGCATTTGGAAATTTCTTTTTCCCCCGGGTTTTTCCCATTAAATTTAGAAAACGTCTTTTCTTTCATAGTTGAATAGTCCGTTTTTCCCGTATTCTGAAATCTTCTATAACATCAATTTTGGGTTTTTTTGCAGGGCTCTGTTTCAATTCTTCAAAAGAGTTTTCCCAAACCTTTCCGAGGGGTCTGAATTTTTTCATACAGTTTTTTTTAAAACTTTTTTCTTGATTTCACTTCTCCGTTTTTATGCCTCGTCATCAATTAAAACTCCTTTTGTTTCTTTGATGTCTCTTTTTTATTCTACGTTTCCCCCCATGGTTCGGGGGTTTCCCAGAGTGGCTCTGCCTTTTTAAACCCCAACCTCTTTCAACCCAACAGAAAAACCCAAATAAGATTGTTGTTTCAATACATTTGAGTTTGAAAAAAACGGCAAAAATTTTTTTCATCTCTTAAATTTTCAATTCCCTTTCCTGATCACACCTCGTTCCGAAAATCAAAAATCTCGTTTTTGCCATCTTTGTACATTTCCCTTGCCTATTCCTTTCATTGGAACCCATTCTCTCGAGAGGTTTGATCTAAATATCACCCATCCCACAATATTCTCTTTTTTCGATCATTTTTTCCTACAGAGCAGGATAACGACCGGGGCCCCCGGGCTGACATGCCCGGGAGAGACACCTCCACGCCGTTATCTTCAAAATTTATAGAAATCTTTTACTCATAAAAGATTAGTGAATTTAAAGGTTTCAAAAACCCCCAGTTTTTCATTTAGACAACCATCTTAGGAAAGCTTCAAACCCAAAACTAAAAAAGTCCCCTTTTTACCCATAAACATCATCATCATCATCTCATCTCATCTAAACATCATCATCTCTCATCACATCATCACATCATCTCATCCCTCATCACTCATCATCATGACGAAAATAAAGATGAGATGATTATTATATTTTTCATCATTATAATAATAACATAATAAAACTTTTCGATGATATGATGTGATGATGATGATGATATGTGATGTGATTATGAAATTATGATGATGATGTTGTATGTGTGTGAATTTTTGTTTGTTTTAAAAAAAAAAATTTAATTTAAAATTTTTAAAAAATTTTTTTTTTACGGTCGTGGATGATGTGGGAGAGGGGGGGGGAGGGGGAAGGGAAAGGAAGAGGGAGGGGGAGGGAGGGAGGAGGGGGGGGGGGGGAAAGGGGAGAGGAGAGGAGGGATAAAAATAAAAAAAAAGTGAAAAGTGGTGGGGTTGGGAAAATGTGAAATTTTTTGAAAATTTTTATCATTTCTTTAAAAAAATTTTACGTGATGAGTGATGATGATTGGGGATTGATGAGTGTGTTGGTGTGTTGGTTTGTTGATGATGATGATCTCATCTCATCTCTCTCTTCTCTCATCTCTCATCTCATCTCTACATGTCTCTTCTCTTCTCTCTCTTCTCTTCCTTCTCATCCATTAACACGTAAAGAGTTATATTTTATATTATTATATTTTATTTAAAATTAACCAAACAAACAACCCAAAAAAACCAAACCCCCCACCCCACACACCCCACCCCCCCCAAACCCCCCCCCCCCCCCCCCACCCCCCCACCCCCCCCCCCCCCCCAATTTCCTTTTTTTTCCCCACCTTTGTTTAATTCCCCACACCTTTTTTCGGTTTTTCTGTCTGGCTGCCCGGGGCCGCTGTCTCAAACGTTTTCCGTTGTGTGCCTTTCGTGGTCTGGTGGGGCCCCCCCGTTCCTTTCCCGGGGTGCCGTGTTCCTTTTGGTATCATTCTCTCTTTTTTTCCGGGGTTGGGTAGCCTGCTTGGGGGGCCCCCCCCCCGCGGCTTGCGGCTCGGGTGGCTCCTTCCCGGGACCCCCGCCGGCCGGTGCTCGAAACCCCCCTCGTTGCCGTCGTCGTCCCGGTCTGCGCCCACCCTCGGCCCCCCGCGGCCTTTCGATCTGGGGTTTTTTTTTTTTGGAT
>NW_023651726.1:0-5525 GCF_015228065.2 Penaeus monodon
TAATAAAAAAAATAATAATATATAACATAAAAAAAATAAAATTTTTTAATTTATTTAATATTTTTTAATTTATCCTTTTAATTTAATATTTTGATAATAAATTTTTAATTAAAATTTTAACAAAAATATTTAAATTTAAAAAAAATAAAATTTTTTTTTAAAAAATTTTAAAAATTTGATTTTTTTATTATAATTATATTTATTTTTTATTTTATTATTAAAATTTAAAATTTTTTAATATATAATTTAAAAAAAATAATAAAAAATAAAAATATAATTAATAATTAATAATAAAATTTAAATTTTTTAAAAATAAAAATTATTTTAATAAATTCAAAAATCATTTCCCTTTTTTTCCATCCAAGAGAAAACAATTTTTGGGAATTAAATTTTTTCCCAAAATTTTTCCGTCAAAAGGGGAAAAAAAAAATATTTTAGAAATTGGTATTTTCCTAAATTTTTCCCTTTTTCACTTTTAATGTTTTTCTTATCCTTTTTTATATTATATATCACAAATTTGATTAATCCTATTTTTTAAAACATTATTATTTTATATATTTTTTTTTCATATTACCCAAATATATTTTTAATTATTTTTTACAATTCATTTTATATTTTTATTAAATTATTGGGTTTTAATAATTTTTTATAATTAATAAAAAAAATAATTTAAAAAATAAATACAAAAATAAATTTTATAAAAAAATTTTAATAAACTTTAAATATCTTAATGAAATTTTTTTTTTAATTTAATTTTTTTTTAATTTTTAAAACAAATAAATAATTATAAAAAAAAAAATATAATAAAATATATAAATAATTATTATTATTATATTATATTATATTATTATTTTATTTTTAAAATATAATAATTTTTTAATATATAAATTTTTAAAAAAAATTTAAAATTTATTTTATAAAAATAAAAATTTAAAAAAAAAATTTTAATTAATATAAAATTTTTTAAAAATTAAAATACAAAATTTTTTTTCCCCATTTTTCAAATTGTTTGATTTACTTTGTTTTTAAAATTTTTTTTAAAACCTAAAAAAATAAAAAATCTTTAATTCTCAAAACTTATTTCCTAATTTTCCCCTTTTTCACTTTTAATTTTTTTTTATACCTTTTTTATATTATATTCCCAAATTTGTTTTATCATATATTATATGATTTTATCATTTTTATTTATTCCCCCATTTAAAAAATTTTTCCCTTTTATTCCCTTTTTTACATTTTAAAATTTTTATAAACATTTTGCAATGTTATCATTATTTTTGCAATTATTGGAGTTATAGTTTATTTTTTGGGAATAATCCCAATAAAACCCCAAAAATAATAATGTAATAACAATTTAAAAATAAAAAAAAAAAAAAACGATTTTATAATAAATATTTTATTCCTTATCTTAATTAGTATTTGTTATTACGGTAATTATTACTGTTTTTAATATTATTTTTTTCAATTATAACCAGATATATAATAATAATAAAAATAAAAACAATAAAAATACTAATAACAATTTATAACCTCTACATTATTATTAACTTTTTACTTATTATTATTAAATTTTTATTATTACAGATATAATAGATTTTTTGGGAAAGATACTAATAATTAAGATAAAAATAATAAAAATAATAATAATAATAATAAAAATAAAAATAATAAAAATAAAATAATAATTTTTTAAAAATATTCAAATGTTTTCAAAAATTTTCTTTATTCTCACTTTTATCATAAAAATTGTTATGATTTACAATTCTGGTAATTATTATCATTATTTTCCCTAAAAAATTTCCCAAAACACCAAAGAAAACGAAAAAAAGTCATTTAGGAGTATACTCTCAAAAAGGGTTTTATTCGCTAGATTTTGCCGCTTTTTTTGACTTTTTGGGAAAGTTTTTCTTATACCTTTTTTATATTATATATGGACAAAATTTCCCGGTTTTTATCATTAAAAATTTTCATGAAAATCATCATTATTATCGTTATATAAACATTATCATCATTTTCATATTATCTTTATAAATTTTCATCATTATTGCAATTTTTTATCACATTATTTCAAATTTTTATCATTATTATTGCAATTATTGGGGTTTTTTAGTAATATTTTGCAATAATACTAATAACCCAAAAAAATAAAATAGTAATAAAATAATAAAAACAAAAAAAAACGATTTTATAATAATTATTTTTTATAAATTTTTCTTAATTTTTATCGTTATTTCTGTTAAATTTTTACTGTTATAATAATTATTTTTTCAAAATTTTACTCATACATATAAATAAATGAAAAATAAAAACAATAATAATACTAAAAAACAATATTTTAACCACTAGCATTATCATTTTTATACGTTTTCTTATTATTATTATTGTTATTTTACAGATATAATGATTTTTTGGCAAGAAAAATAATAAATTAAAAATAATAGAATAGGAATAATAATAATAATAAAAATAATAATAATAATAATAATAATAATAATAATAATAATAATAATAATTTAAAAATAAAAATTTAAAAATAATAATTTTAAAATTTCAAAAGTTATCAAAAATTTTCTTTATTCCCCTTTTATCATCATTATTGTTTTTGATTAATACAATTCTGGTAACTATTTTTCATTATTACCCTAATAATTGCCGAAATCACCAAAGAAAACCAAAAAAAAAGTATTTTGGAGTTTAAATCTCAAAAAAGGGGATATTCGCTAGATTTTTCCGCTTTTTTGGGGTTTTGGGAATGTTTTTCCTATACCTTTTTTTTTTATATATGGACACAATTTTTTTGTTATTTTCAACATCATTTTTTCCCTGATTATAAACATTATTTTCGTTTTCATAAAAATTATAATTATCATAAATTTTCATCAAACAATTTTAAACATTATTTAAATTTTTTATAAAAGTTATTGGAAAATTTTTTATTTTTTTGGTTTTTGGTTTTTTTTTTTGTTGTCTTTTTTGTTTTTTTTTTTTTTTTTTTTTTTTTCAAATTTTTTTTTTTTTTTTTTTTTTTTTTGCAATTAAAAACTTAAAAACCCAAAAAATAATAAAGTAATTTAAAAAATACTAAAATAAAAACAAAATTTATAATAATTATTATTATTATCTTTTTAAAAAAATTTTTAATTTTTGTTAAATTTTTACGTTTTAATAAATTTTTTTGCAATTATACTAATAAAAATAAATAATAATATTTAAAAATAAAAAATAATAATATAATAAAATAAAAATTAAAAAAATAAAAATTAAAAATTTTTTTTAAAAATATTAAATTTTATTAAAAATTTTTTTTTCCCCCCTTTTTTTTTTGGAATATCATTAAATTGTTAAAATTAAAAACCAATTAAAATAATTTTTAATAATTTAAAAAAAAAATAAAAAATAAAATTTTTAGTAAAAATTTTAAGGGGTTTTGAAAAATTTTTTAAATTTTTTTATTTTAACTTTTTCATCCCCCTTTTTATATTTAATAAAAATTCCTTTTTATTATCATATTTACCCCAATAATTTGCCAAAACACCCAAAAAATCAAAAAACTCAAATTTTGGGAATTTTTACTCCCCAAATTTTTCCTTATTTTGCCCTTTTTGATTTGGAATTTTTTTCTTTAAAAACCCCTTTTTAAATTAAAAATAACAAAAAATTTTAAAAATTTTTATTTTTTATCATTATCTTAATTAGTAGTTTTTCGTTTTTTAATATATTAAAATTTTTAAAATCTTCCCTCATAAAAATAAATTAAAAATTAAAAAATTAAAATTAAAAAAAATTTTTTTTTTATTATTCAATTTTTATTATTATTTATTGGTTATTTATTAAGTATAAAAAATTTTTTGGGAATAAAAACTAATAAAAAAAATAATAATAATTAAAAATAAAATAATAATAAAATTTAAAAAAATTTATAATAATTAAAAATTATAAAAAATTTTTTCCTTTAAATTTTTAAATTTTTTTATTTACTTTTTTTAAAATTAATTTTTATATTTAAAAACTTAAATTTTTCAAATTTTTACCCCAATAACCAAATAAAAAGAAATCAAAAAATTTTTTAATAATACCCCAAAAAACAAAAATTTAACCCTTTTTCATTTAAATTTTTTTCTTATACCTTTTTTTTTATTAAAATTTGTTATTAAAATTACAATATAATAATTTTTGGAATATATTTTAAAAATTAAATTTAAAATAATAATTAATTAATTTTTAAAAATTTAATTAATTTTTTAAATTTTTTAATTAATTTTTAATTTTAATAATAATTTTTAAAAATAATAAAAAAAAAATAATAATTTTAATAATAAAAACCCAAAATGTTTTTAAAAATTTCTTTTTTTACTTTTATATCTTATTGGTTTAAATTTTTACTTTTTAATTATTTTTCAAATTTTTACCCCAAAAAATTTGGGAAAAAAACCCAAAAAAATCAAAAAATATTTTAACCCCCCCCCAAATTAATATTTCCCATTTTTTGGTTTTTTCAAAATTTGGGGTTTTTTTTCTTATACCCTTTTTTAAAATTAAAAATAAAAGAAAATAAAATTTTATTTAAAAATTTTTCCGGTTATCAATTTTTTTATTTTCACTTTTAATCATCATTATTTATATTTTTCAATTATTGGAATTATTATCATTATTATTAATTGGAAACAAAAATTGAAAAAAATTTTTTGGGGTTTTATTTAAATTTTTCAATTTTTCCCAATTTCCCCAATTTTAATGTTTTTTAAACCAATTTTTAAAAAAAACCAATAAAAACATTTTATTTTTAAAAATTATTTTTACATCATATTTTCCTTTAATTTATATCTATACTAAATTAATTAAATTTATAATTTATTATTTTTCAATTTTACCCGTTTTTTCAAAATTAAATAATATTTTTAAAAATTTTAATAACAAAAATAAAAATAATAACAATAACAAACCATAACATTTTTTTAAATTTTTTATACTTTTACTTAAATTTTAATTATTATTTTTAAATTTTTACGTTTAATAAATTTTTTTGGGATTTTATAAATTTTAAAAAAAATAAAAATATAAAAAATAATAAAATAATAATAATAATAAAAATTTTTTAAACTTTTCAAAATTTTTTATTTAAATTTTATTTTATTGTTATTATTAAGTAAATTTTTAAATTTTTTCATTATTTCCTAAAAAATTAAATAAAAAGAAAAAAAAAATTAATTTTTAAAAAAAAAAAAAAAAAAAAAAAAAAAAAAAAAAAAAAAAAAAAAAAAAAAAAAAAAAAAATTTTTTTTTTTTTTTTTTTTTTTTTTTTTTTTTTTTTTTTTTTTTTTTTTTTTTTTTTTTTTTTTTTTTTTTTTTAATTTTTAAAAAATTTAAAATTTTTTAATTAAATATAGTTTTTTAATTTTTAAATTTTAATAAAAAAAATAATAATAATAAATAATAAAAAAATAAATAATAAAAAATTTTAAATTTTTAATTTTTTCAAAATGTTTTTTTCAAAAAATTTTTTTTCTTTTTTTTTTTTTTTTTTTTTT
>NW_023651728.1:0-5524 GCF_015228065.2 Penaeus monodon
TTTAATTTTGTATCACTTCCATTCGTAGTATAGTATTTATGTCTTCAACGTGTGACTTGGAAAAAAAAACGCATTTTCTCCTATAAAAATATATCCAACACTAAACAAAGCTGAAAATATATATGAAATATTTACTGAACAATTAGGTTAACTTGGTTTATCAAATCCCAGGGAATATACTTTTGATTAAAACACAATTTTCATAAACACATCCCACCACTATTATGAAATAAAAGTGATTACATGGAAAGTAACAGGGCCCACGTGAAAGTTCAGTTGCCTGACAATTACAGCTGAAAACTTTTTACAGATTAAAATATTATAAACCATTTTAAACAGCGAGTTTCTGGTACTGTTCTATACTTCATTCGCATTTAACAACACACTATTCATATTCCATAACATAACCTAGACTGTACGCCCTTCAGGGCCCGCTAAATACATGTCAGAATTTAAAGCAAAAAAAATCCTGAAAGCGATCGTAAATAAAAATCGTATTTCATATTACGGGTCTTTACCCGACGTGAGAGATAGGCAGCAATGAGATAAGGGAATGGGGGGGATGCTGCCCATGGGAAATAACCCCGACACTGAGGGATAATCCCGCCCGAAATATTTCCGGGGGCCGGAACAAAACCCCTGCTTTTGAGCCCAAATTCCTCGACAGCCTGCGGCCCCACCCAACGCCCCCCGTCCCTTTCGCCGCTTGTTTTAAGGAAGCCAGATTAGGTCTCCCTCCTGATATCTATAGTTCCCTACGATATCTCTCCCGACCGGGGAATTTTATTTCTGCAGGGACGCCCGCGGCAATTTAAGGGCTTCCTTACACAGCTGCTGTATAACACTTTCTCTCAGGCGGAAACACCGCGTTTTTTTTGATGGGCTCTCTGCCTGGACTTTCTCCGGCTGTTTAGATAAATTAGATTCATTCTTTTTTTAAAGTGAAGCTCATTCTTTTAAAATACGCATTAGCTTCACTGTCTTACATATTAATACTTTTTACATAATCTGATAGCCTTCCGCCCCCATTAGATGTTTTGAAGACCACAAACTCTTACGTAATAATATTTGTCTCAGACAATATACTTTCCTCGAAACACACCCAGCCTTCGTTTCTGTGCATTCGTTTCGTATTGTTTCCATTGTCTTCTACACTACAACCACACCCTGCAAGCTAAACCCAACCTCTATAACACAGCCGCACCGAACACCACACCCTTGTCTTCTCTATCACATTTTGTCTTGCTTACCCCGCCCTCGGACTGTCTACTACAAGCCTTATTGCATTGAAATGCTGTACTTACCAACCGATAAAGGAGTCCACTTATAATTGGTTTGCATTTCTTGACATAAATAACACCCTATCCAGAAAACAATCGAGCAATGGCACACCTCTCCTACCCAGACATCCTCCTGCCCCCACCCCTAGACCCTCCCTTCCTCTACCACAAGGGCGGTACCCTCACACCAACAGTTATCGCGTTTACCAAACAAGCGTTTTGCTGAAGCATGATTACTACTGGACACCTGCGACGGCGACACGACCCGCGGGTTGGTGGAATAGCCCGCACACATCGTTTTCTATACTACACACACACACACACACCACACACAAATACACAAACATAGTTAGGCACACTCCCTCTTTCGCTTGTGCGTTCGCTCAGACAGACTTTGTATCCTCTTTCTCCTCCATTCTCTCCTTCTACTTCTCCTTCTCCCTCTGCCTGTCCTCCACTCCTGTTAACTTGATACATGATATTTGCTTTACCTTCCCTGAGCGTTCCGCGCAGCGTCCTCCGTCTCCGTTTGTAAAGCAATCCTCCTGGAAGTGAATACACACTATCTAGATCTTATTCGAACGATGGATCTCTCAAAACTTTTCAAGTCCGCTACTTCCAGCAATCGAAGGAAAAACGAGACTGAACCGCTCATAAAAACAGAAACGTAAAATATTCTTGTTGTAGCTTCAACTTTTTCCTCTCTTTTAAAGCTCCAACGCCAAGAAATGGCGGAACCGATTCCGCCCATCTGCTCCGCATGTAATCTATGTATGGCTAATGAGCACTCCTTGCATTACCTGTCGTTTCGCATGTCCTTTGTCGCTCTTGGTAGTTATTGGTATACTGTAGCAGGACGCTAAGAAACGTGCCAAAGGCGTCTCCAGTTCCCCCTCGTACGACAGGACCAACTATAAAGACTTGCATAAACTGCATTAACACAGTATATGGTTCATGTTTCATTTTAACATATACAGTAAAATTCTCTCGTATAATTTGTATCCTGTTACTTCCCATTGAAACATGTCGCCCTATTGTTTTACCAACGTGTACCTTTTTGTGTTGTTTTAAAAAATTCATTTTAAAATACAATTACCAAAGCGAAATTTCTCCCAATTAAAAAATCGTCCATGACATTCGCCTAAATCCAACCACGTCTTTTCTTTTTCCCCTATGCCCTTTTCTTACGGTTTTTTTTTATACTTTTTTCCTTTATTGTCTGAACCCTTTAAAAAGTGCGAAGTGGGGGACTCGGCTATAAAAAAAACCACATCCCAAGAAACAGACAAGCCCCCCTGAGTTTTTTCAATGTCAAAAAAGCCAATTAAAACCGGGGGAATAGCATCTGTTCCTTGCGCACTGAGGGACTAAGAGTCATTTCTATTCCTTATTTGCTCGCAAAAATGGGTAGCACCAGTTAAGATTTTGGCGTCGGCTTCCCTTCTTATTTTTCAATCAGGCATCCACAATGGCGCTGCTTACTCGGGAAAATCTTGGCAAGAAAAACAATATCAGGGGAGATAAAAACCCCTCACGAAAAGGGTAAATTTTTAAAAAGGAGAATGTTAGTTCCGCTAAGTGATACTGTGGTTTGTTTAGAGTTTGTACCGAGTTTACGTAAGGACTACTTAGTTCTTTTTCCATAGTTCTGTTGCCACCGTTTTAAAAAAATTTGTTTGGCCCCTTACTGGGGTTTGTGAGCACTCTACATTGAAAGGGAAAACTTTCCCTTTCCCTTGCAGTCTCAAAATAAAATAAAATCAATAAAAAAAAAAAAAGGAGACATACTTAGCTACTACATTCTTCTAAGTTAAACGGGGTTTTGCTCGGGAAAAAAATTCTCGTAATTAACCCGTTTAAATTTTGTTAGAGATGAAAAAAGGGGAACTGTGCCCACAAGACGGGGGGGATGGGCAGACAGAAAGGAAAGAAAAAGGGTGAGGAAAACGTGAAGGAAAAAGGAGCAGGAAAGGGACAGGAAAAATTTGGGAAAGAGAAGGAAAAAGGGAGGGAGAGAGGGGTGGAGTGAGAGAGGGATAGAAAGAGAGAGAAGAGAGAGAGAGGAGAGAGAAGGGGGAAGAGGAAAAGGAAGAGAGAGGGAAAGAAAAAAAAGGGGGGGGGCAGGAGAGAGAGGAGAGGAAGAGAGAGGGGAGAGAGAGAGAAGAGAGGAGGGGGAAGGAGGGGGAGAGGAGAGAGAGAAAAAGAAGGGAAAGAAAAAGAAGGAAAGAAAGAGAGAAGCGAAAAAGGGAGAACGAACAGAAAGAGAACGAACAGAAGAAGACGAACGAGAGAGAGAACGAACAGAGAGAAACGAACAGAGAGAGAGAAGCGAACAGAGAGAGAGAAGCGAACAGGAGGAGAAGCGAACAGAGAGAGGAAACGAAAAAGAAAGAGAGAAACGAACAGAGAGAGAGAAGCGACAGAAAAGAGAGAGAAGCGAACAGAGAGAGAGAAGCGAACGAGAGAGAGAAGCGAAAGAAAGAGAGAAGCGAACAGAAAGAGAGAAGCGAACAGAAAGAGAGAGGACCGGCAGCGTGTGAGAGAAGTCCCCACAGCTCAGGACGCTTAGACCACAAAAACCGACAGTAGACATGGGTTGGGTACAGGCAGGCAGGCGGCTCTTGCACGCCTTCCCAGCCCGGGTCCCGACCACCACGATTCCCTTTCGTAAACAAAAACCTTTCCTCTAATAAATCAGCCACGAAAAAATATCGACTCCGTAAGTCCCCCGCGACCGCGAGACAACAAATAATAAATAATAATAAGAAGAATGTATGTAAACAGAGCTCAAGACAAGTGATACACCCACATCCCGCCCGCCCTCCGCTACGCACACACGCACCACACAACGCAGGCTCGAGCTCTCAAAATTGAGCTGGCAACTCGTCTAAAACTTGCCACCCCAAGAAAATGGAGCAACCCGCACAACTCCCCGGGCTGAAAATAACCCCCACAAAACACGGGCCGGCTAATTCGGCTCTCGGCTGCACCTACGCAACGTGAAATGTAAATACCAAGTCGACGAGAATTCCACCCGCACCATATACACGAACTCTACGCCGTGGCACCTTACACGGAAGAGGGGGGAAAGGGGAGGAGGAGGAGAGGGAAAGGAGGCGCGGGAGGAGAAGCAAATGTGGAGGCCGCGGGAGACGAAAGGGACAGAAAAGGGGGGAGGGGAGCGTCCCCCCTGCAGAGGAGCGGGCACCAAATTCGAATTTCGTATCATCAGGTTTCTCGAATATTATTCCTTCTTTGCACGTTAATAGGCTTATAACACACAACACACACACACACACACACACACACACACACCAAAACACACACACACACACACACAACACACACACACACATACATATATATCTATATATACACATTTATCTATCTATCTATCTATCTATCTATCTATCTATCTATCTATCTATCTATCTATCTATCTATATATATATAATATATATATATATATATACTATATACACATATATCTATCTACATATTATCATTACTATCTACAAAAAAAAAGGGGGGAAAAGGGGAAAAAAAATTACCCAAAAAAAAAAAAAAAAAAACCCCCCCCCAAAAAAAAAAACCCCCAATTTTCCAAAAATTTTCCCTTTTTTCCTTTATTTTAAAAAAAAACCAAAAAAAAAAAAAAAAAAAAAAAAATAAAAACAAAATAAATATATTAATTTAAATTTTTTACATTATATTTCCCATAATTTTTTTAATTTATATATATATTATTAATTTTTATAAAATTTTTTCTAAATTTTTTCTACATATTTATTTATTTTTAATTAACTATAATAAAAATATAATAATATAAATTTTTTTTTTTTAATATTTATAATTTTTTATTAAAATAAATTAAAAATAAAAAAAAATAATATTTTTTATATAAATTTTATAAAAAATATTTTAAAAAATATATTATTTTTTTAATATTTTTTAAAAATATATTAAAAATTTTTTAAAAATTATTATATATTATATATATTATATTAAAATATATATTAAATTTAATATTTTTTATATATAAAATATTAAAAAATAAAAAAATATAATTTTTTTATAAAAATTTATTATTTTAAAAATATTAAATATATATATATATAAATTTTTTTATATATATTAAAATATAATATATATAAATAATTTTAATAATTAAAAATTATATTATTTAATTATTTTATATATTTATTTATTAATATTTATAATTATTAAATTTAAAAGTATATTTT
>NW_023651729.1:0-5524 GCF_015228065.2 Penaeus monodon
AGGGAAATAAAAATTTTTTAATGTAAAATTAACCCAAATTCATAGAAAAGGGGGAAAAAGATTAAAGGGGGCAAGAAAACCCCCACTTGGAAAAATTTGTTATTTGGGGCACAAATGAAAATAAGATAAAAAAAAAATTTTTTAAACCCTTTTCCTGATGGGGTTTATTTCTAGTGGCCCCCGGCCCCACTGCCGGGGCTTTTAAAACGCAACCTGCATGCCCGCCCGGGCCCCTGCCCCAAATACCCCCCATCCCCTTTGCCTTTTTCCTTTCCAAAAATTAAGACCCCCGTTGTTTTTTTTATTATTATTTTCTAAGGGGGCTCATTTTTTATATTTCCCCGATAATTTCAAGGGGGCTGTGGGATATTTTTTTTTTTTTATGCCCCCCCATAGTTGACATTATTTGCTTCTATGTCTGAATTTAAAAATACGGATTGGGGAAACCGAAAAAAGGTTTTTTTGTTTTTTTTTTTTTTTTTTTTTTTTTTTTTTTTTTTTTTTTTTTTTTTTTTTTTTTTTTTCCCCTCCCCTTTTTTTTATTCTTTTTTTACGGGTTTTTTTTATAACTTTCCAAAAAAACTTTTATGTTATTTCATAATTTGATTTTTTTTTTTTTTTCTTTTTTTTTTTTTTTTTTTTTTTTTTTTTTTTTTTTCAAAAATACATTTTTACTTTTTTTTTCCCCAACATTTTACATCTCATTCTGAAAATATTTAATATCCGGGCCAATTGTGGGGCCCCGATTTTAACCCCTGTAATTTTTTTTTTTCCGCTTAACCTTTTGGGAAACCCGGAAGCCTTTTATGAAAAATGATATATAGGAAAAAAAAAAAAAAAGTGTTTTTAAAAAAAAAAAACAAAATTTTTTTTAGTGCAAAAAAAAAATTATTTTTTGCCTAATTGTTAAAAAAAAAAAAAAAAACCCAAGGGGCCATACATACATCCCCAAAGGCATGTACGTACATGCCACGGGGCAGATAGCCCCCAAGGGATGCCAATGGCATGTACTACATCCCCCACCCGTGGGAAAGGGGTTAACCCCATGTATAAAGAGAAATTAATTGTAATCTTCAACATTGTTTTTACCATTGGCAGCAAAAAACATATGATAAAAAAAAGGAGTTTTTAGTTTGTGGAAAGAGGAGAATGAATAAAACCCATGATACAAATGATCACAAGGTGCAAGTGGTTTATGTCTGTGTTTATATATGTGGCCTTTATATCATATATTACAGTATTTATTATTTCATATATACATATAAAGGGCTGTTTCGTTAAAAGGTTTCCCCTGATCCATTTCCCATGGATGCACAGGAATGAAAATGTCGTACAGTTATTAGTCTTTTTCCTAAACCCTAGGTCCCACCAAGAGTGACACACTTCTCACATCTTTTTTATGCATTTTGTAACTCCTCACTTATTGATGTCCCACAGGTTGCATTTAAAGCTATGAAGGACTCCGAAATCAGTGTCTCATCATCTCAGAAACATTGCTTCAAGAATTACTTCTGGACAAAAAGAGGTTTGAAGTCAGATGATATAAGGTCGGAAGTAGGGATGGGGAGGACCGGTGTGCTTCCCACAGGGGGCAATTGTGAGAGTTGTGAAGGGGGGGGGAATTGTATTTTGAGGAAAAGCAGACAACCTTTGGTTTTGATAGCCTCTCGCAATTTCTGTAGCAGTGGAATAATAGTAAGCTCCTTTAATTGGGTTGTACCTTTTGCCGGGAAATCTATCATCACTACCCCAAAAGTCTGTTAAGCTGACCTTGGCCTGCCAAGGGTGTGACATGTGCCTTTTTGGGGGGTGGTGAGTTTAAAGTGCTCTTCCCAAATTGTTTTGACTGGGCCTTAGTTTCCAGATCATAGTGATTAACCCAAAGTTTCATCCTGCATTAAATTAGTCTGTCAAAAAATCCTCCTGGTTTTCTTGGCACATAGCTAAAAGAGACTTGGAACAATGGACTCCCTCCCTCCCTGCTTTTGAAAAGGTTTGAGTAGCTGGGAACTCATCAAGCAACATTTGCATATGCAGTTTGGTCATGAATGATTTTGTCCATATACTCAACACAAATTTTAAATATTTTAGGCAAAGCTGATGAACAGTAATACATCAATCTCATTTTGAGGGAAATGGTTGTCCTTTATCAGTGGCAAACTGGGAACCCCCGGGGAAATAGGAAGCTGTTTCCACAAAATCTCCAACCACACATGAACTAAGCGATGCCAATGTTTAACAACATCATATGGGGGGCTCTTCCCCCATAAGTTTGCTTTCATTTTCATCAAGAATGTCCGATCACATAACAGTACAAAACCTGATCACTGCTCGATACTTCACTGGTTTTTTTATTTTTTACACCTCTACTGCACCTTCAACTACTGTAAACAAAAAATGTTTAGGGTTAGGATTGGAAATCCACACATGACAATATAGAATGTGTATCATTATGCATGTGAAATTTCAGCCTCCTGGGATAAGTGAAAGTGAGGGGAAATCTTAAAATGAGCGCCCTCATATATGTATCGCAATATACATACATATCTTTTTAGAGAAATGGTGTGAATGAAATGGATATCTTTCACAGTGCAAAAATGTATCTGAACCGATTTCTTTTTTATTTGTTTTCTTGATGAAGATGAAATTAAAACTTGGTCAAATACATTCCTTGCAATGTGAAGATGTTCTCTCCTTCTACATTCATAAAAATTTTCTACCATATCACCTACAATAAAATTTACCATACACCCCCAAATACACACCCCCACCCTTATCCCACACTTATACACAGTTTATCCCATACATGCATACACAATAACATATACATAACCTTACATACACTTTAACTATCCATAGACATACATTACATGTATATACAAAAAATAAATGCCCTTTCTTTAGTTATTTTTTACTCTATTTTTCCGGGGTGTTTTGAATGACATTAAAACATAATTTTCCAAAGAGAAACTTTTAAGAAGTCTTCGTAGATTTTAGAAAGAATATTTTTGAAACTCCCACTTGAGAATGATAAAAGGAAATCCAAAAAATTTTTTAGGGAATACTTCATTTGTAAATAGTAGAGATAATGATATGAACAAATCATAATTTTTCTTTATTTTTCTAGGAGCTGTTTTGTGTTCCCAAGGTTTGTTTTTAAACATTACCTACATTTTGTTGATTCTTTTGATTTTTTTTTTTTTTTCAGACATGTAGTATGTGGTTTCTGTACTAATTTGTTAGGAATCCCTCTTTTTTTTTTGTTTTTAGAGGATGCAATATCTTGGGTGCCTTTTGCAGTACGAGTCTGGTGCGAGGATTGGTGGATGAGCCCGTTTGTGGTAGCATTCCTTTGGAGGGTGGAGTGGGCAAGGGCTGTACAAGGCCCCGCGTGTACATCCAGCTCCCTCGACAATGCTGGGTAGAAACGCTTCCAGTTCATGTACTTCTGTAACTGGAGAGGGGCGGACCATCCCCCATACTCCGACACTCGCTTTCCCTCACAGTTTCCCTCAGAGGCGGCCAGGCGAGCCCAACCTTTGGGGTGGAGACTATGAGAACAAACGACGGCTTCTGGTGGGGCTTGCACTTGAGGGCATGGAGCGTGGGAAAAGAACCACCAAGATGTTGTGGCAGGATTGGTGGGGCTGGCTACTACTATACAGGCCTACGGGCAGGACCCACAACCCATCCCAGTTTGGCATTTACCTAAGGGATATGCCTTTGGGTATTCTGAAATTCCCTTCCATTGGGAGAGTCCTAGTTGGGCAGGATATTCTGAATTCAATTGGCCGCCTCAACAATGTAAAGTTGGCGAGTGTGGGGGAGCTGTGGCGTCCTTCTGTCGTTCTGAAGGCTTAAAGTGTTTATTCATGGTGGCATTTAGGAGGGCTGGATTTCTATTCCTTCCCATTCAAAGTAACCAATAATAAATCAAGAACAGTGTTTCCTCATCATAGCAAAATATTTAGAGATTTTCAAAAAAAAAATTAAATTAATGGGTTTAAGTAAAAGAATGAATAGATGATACATAGATATACCCATAAATATAAACATGTACCATATACTGTATACATATTAACCTATTCCTTTACTTTATCAATGTATTGTAAGTTGTATCTCGTTAATACTCAAGGAGGGAAAAAAAAAGACATTATTTATCATTTAAAGATTTTGACATCTTTTTGAAAATATACCAGAGATCTTAAAGTCTTTCTAATTCCTCATTATTTACTCATTAGTTGTTATTGAGGAAAGGGAAATATACATGATTTGTATTTCTTATTTGTTAAAATTATCTGAATTTTTCATTCCTGGTAAAAAATTATATGGTGTTAAAAGGTGGGAATGAAATTGTGGTTGGACATATTTTTTAAGAATCTGATTTAAAATTGTAAACAAAAATTTGGTAATGAAATCTTTTATATGAATATGGTAATTTTTTATTATCCATTTATTTGGCATTCTTTTTTTTTTTCAAGAATTAAGAAAATATATTATAGAACAAATGGGAAACACACAATGGAAAAAGAAAAAATATAACATCAAAATAGATGGGCATATTTCCGTTTTTATAATATTTTCGTTCTTCCTCTGTGCTCTTATTTGCTGTGATGCATTTTGATATTTTTGATAATGGCTAAAACATTCACCATAAAATTATTTTGAATTTGGTCTGTACTGATTAAAAAAATATAAATTGCTTTTAGAGCAGCAAGTCAAACAGATGAATATTATCAGTTATAGAAATATATGCTTTTTAGTTTTGATTAAAGATGAGACATTATTTTATGACTATACTATTTTAACCCCTAAACCATCAGATTGTAATGATGTTTTTTTTATATCATTTAGGTAGTTTAAGCAAAAGGAAAGATAAATGAAAGTTGCATGACAGTAAGCAATTTGGTCAGGGCTCATTTTGACAGGGTAAATAGAATGCTATTCAGAAAATGAATAATGTTTTTAACAAGACTAGAATGCATTATATTACAAGAGTAGGGAAACATGGTCACTACCTTTCTTCCAGGTTTTGCTGGGTACATGCACTGTCTGTTTGTAGCTTTGTTTGTTTACATGTGGACTGGCTTAACCAAGTGTTTTTTTCACCAAGAAACAGTTACTAAGGCCTACATGTCCTTTGCCTGTTTACCTCATTTCTTTAATTTCTGGGTAAAAAGTATTTATTTTCTGATGCTAATTGTTAATATTATTATTATCATAAAATCGTTAACAGTAGCAATAACAATTCAAAATCAAAAGATTTCTTTCCAGATATTCAAGGAGTGGGGTAAACAGGCAAAACAGGTAGACCTACCATTTTGACTCCTTGGTGACTTCTGAACCATCTATGTGTAAACAAAATAGACAAAATAAAATCAGAGTAACTACAAGGATAGTCCACTCCCTGCATCAATGAGTAAAGCTTTTTTTAAACAATTATCATTATGCAAGACTGTGTAATTATAGAAGTGGTCCATCATACTTCTATACCATCTCAGTTTAGTCTCTCCTCTGCAGTTTC
>NW_023651730.1:0-5524 GCF_015228065.2 Penaeus monodon
CCCGGGACTTACGAGGGGAATCCCCTAATCGCCCGTGGATAGACCCCCGACTGTACCGCACTTTTGGGGGGGCGGCGCATGCGAAAACCTTTTTCCCCCTGCAAAACTGAGCGGGGATACCGGGGGTAGTTTTGTTTTAACAGAGTCCTGATCTTCAAAACCCCATGGGCTTGTGGGGGCCCGCCCTCTTTTCCAGCCCCAGGGGCTTAAACCTGTTTTCCCCCCCCTTTTTTTTTAATGAAATTTTCTGGGGGGTATGGCTCATTTCCCCCGGGGGGGTTTTTAAAACCCCTTTTCCGAGCCCCTTCCCCTCCCTGCCCCTTGAGGGCTCTGTGTCAATTTTCGTTCTTTTAATGGGGCAGGGCAGAAAATTTCTGTTTTTAGGTTTCTTCCCTCTGAGAAACTGTATTTTTCAGCTGAAACAGTTCTAGAAATTTTTTCAAAATCTTCCCATCTGTTTTCATCTTTCCCCCAGTGATGGTTTCAACTTCTTTGGACTTGAGAAAGCTGTTTTTTCTTCTTTGGGGGGGAAAAACCCGTGGCCGGGACCGTTGCCTGTTTTTAAAAGTCTTCATACTTTTTTCTAAAGGCCCATTTGTGGTGTGTGGAAAATTATGATATTTTATACCAAAACAACACACCCAAAAACCCCAAAAACAATTTTAATAAATATATATATAATATATATATTTATATATTAATATATATTATATATAATATATATATTATATTAGTATATATATTACACAATAATGTATAATTTTTATTTATATTATATTTTTTTATAATATATATGTGTGGGGGGTGTGTGTGTGTGTGGTGTGGGTTTGTTTTGTTGGGGTATAAAGTAAAAAATAATAAAATAATATATATATATATATAATATATTTTATAATTTTAATAATTATATATATTAAAATAATATATATATTTATATATATACGTATGTGTAAAGTGGGGGTGGTTTTTTGTAAAAATGTTTGTATTTTTAATTGTATATGTATATGTAAAATTTTTATATGTATATTATAATTTAACTAATCTTTATTAATTATATTAAATTTTAATATTTTTATATATATTAAATTTTTATATAATATATATATATTTATACAGTATGTGTATGTTGTTGTATATATTGTGTTATAATGTTTTGATATAATATATTTTATTTATTAAAATTTTCTATTTATATATATAATTAAAAATTTATATATATATAAATATATATATTATTTATAATTATTTTTAAATATATAAAAAATAATTAAATTTTATATATATTATATTTATATTTAAAAATTATATATTTTTATATTATATTATATATTATTTAAAATTTATATATATTTTTAAAATATTTATATATATTTATATATTAATTATTTTATTTTAATATTTTTATATATAATATATTATTAAAAATTTATATTATATAATTTTTAATTTTTTATATATATTATATTAATTTTTTTTTTTTTTTTTTTTTTTTTTTTTTTTTTTTATTATTAATTATTATTTATATAAATATTTTTAAATAATTTTTTTTTTTTTTTTTTAAAAACATTAAAAATATTATATAATAATATATTTATATATTAATTATTTAATTATATATTATTATATCTATTTTTTATTAATTTTTAAAAATTTTTATTTTAAAAAATAATAATTTTTAATATATATTATATAAAATATATTTAAAATATATATTTATTTTTTTTTTTTTTTTTTTTTTTTAAAATATTTTGTTATAAATATATTATATATATATATTTTAAAATATATATTATTTAATATAAAAATTAAATTTTTTATAACACCATTAAAACCCTTTTTAAACCCCCCCCAAAATACAATATGTTATTATTTTATAATATATATATATTATATTTAAAATTATTAATATTTTATTTATATATTATATTTATATATAATATAAATTTAATATAAAAAATAATAAAATATAAATATTTAAATTTAATTATAAAAAAATTAAAATATACAACAAACAATTTTTAAAAAGTATTAATATTTAATATAAAAATTTTAATATATATATTATATTTAATAAATTTATTTTTAATATAAATTTTATTAAAAATATTATAATTTTAAAAAAAAATAAAATTTTTCATAACACACAAAAACCCCCACAAAACACCAAACCCCCACAACACCACCCCCACAACCAAAAAAATATATAATTATATTATATTTAATTTATATATATATTATTAAAAAATTTGTTTTTTTTTTTTTTTTTTTAAAAATTTTAAAATATATATTTTTTATATAAAATATATTAAAATATATATATTATATTATTTATTATTTGGGGGTTTGGGGTTTGGGGGGGGTTTTTTGGTTGTAATAATACAAAACCCCCACACCCACAACCACATAAACCCCATTAGAAAAAAACCATGGATGGAAGGACATTTAAACAGGCCAACCCCACCTTCCGGCCACAGTTTTCTCCCCAAAGAAGAAAACAAAGTTTCTCTCAAGTAAAAAAAGGGTTTAAAAAACCATAAATGGGAAGATGGGCCAGAGGAGAAATTGTGGTTTTAACCAATATTCTAGAAAAATGTATTCCAAGCTGAGAAAACAGTCCCCAAGGGAAGGGCCACTGAACAGAACCTGCCCTGGGGCCCTTCATGAAAAAGATATTGAACAGAGCCCTCAAAGGCAAAAGGGTGGAAAGATCTCGGGAAAGTGGGTAAAGCCCCCCGGGGAATGATGCCATACCCCCCAAAATTTTATTTAAAACCCCAAGGGGGAAAAAAAAAGGGGTTTTAAAGTCTTTTTTGCTGGAAAGAGGGGGCTAGGCCGCCCCCCAAGACATGAGGGATGCCCAAGAACGAGAAATCTGTATACAAAACTACCGCGGGGGTTCTCCTTAGCATTGGGAGGGGGGAAAAAAGGTTCTTCCCCCCATGCGCCGTCGCACCAGTGCGGCTTTTCAGAAGCAGTTTTATCCCCCCAGTCCGAATGATTTCTGTTTTAAGTCGCAAAGCGGACGGGGTTTTTAGCCTAGTATGTAGAACGGATAGGCTACCCCCACCGAAAACTCTTTCAGTATCATCCAATCCCTTCCACACAAAACATGAAAAAAAGGCACTGGGTTTTGTTTTTTTTGATGTGGTGACGCAAACTGGGGCCCTTTTCAAGGCACCCCTCAGTGGGGTGAAAAAAACAAGGGCTGTGTTCTCGCAACCTACTCTTTTTTTGTTACCATCCTCTTGAGTCATCTAACTTGACACTGTCCCCACCCTGGCAACAATGGTTAAAAAACCCTGTTACAATATGGAGGGCCAAGTAAAGGATCCACCCCTGTTCCTACTCAGAAAAATTATTGTAAGTTTGCGTATACTGCTTGCTTCACGCCCAAGCTATCCCAACGTCTCCCTGGACCGCCTTTTCAAATGCCTGCAGAGAGAGTTTTCACTCCACTAATCAAACATTTAAGAAGGGGGGCAGGAATCCTGGGACCCAAGGATGCTCCGATAAAAAATCCTTTTCATCAAAAAATCAGTGGCTTAACAGCTAGCCAACTGATGACAGGCTTCCCCCATATCTGGGCTCACTCCAAACTCGGAGAACCTTTCCGCTTCGTATCGGGGAAAAAGCAAACTGGGTTTTGGGGTGTTTTAAGTTCACTAAAAACGGGTCTAGGAAAACCTAAAAATCTCGACACAAAAGCAAAAAAGATCTACCAAAACAGCGTCCTCCAGTACTCTGCTTTATGGGTAGTGGAAACCTACGCCCGACAGGTGGCCAAACTCGATGGCCCACCATATGAGAATTGCCCCTTCGGCCCCCTTTCTAGGCTTCACATGGGAAAGGACCAGATCACTAATCCTTGAAGTCCTCAGCAAAGCCAAAAATCTACTTCCCTCTTTGCCATGCTTTAAAAACTAGAGGAGCCTTTTTTCCCCTGGGCGGGGGGGTCACCTTCGCCGCATTGGACCAGTGGGTTTTCGCCTTTCCAAAAGATCTAAATGTATGGAAACAGGCTGAGGGAAAAACGGCCCCAACCCCCTTTGTTTGGGCCCGGGCCCCTACCTGAGAAAAGCAGTGACGTAATTTTAAGAAGGAACTTTAAAAAAGTCTGCCCCCCACAATAGGGGGACGACTCGGGGGAAGGGACTTGGGAGAAGAGGCATCATCATCGACTTTCTGCAGAACAAAATACCCCATTCATCTTGCGATGACTTGCAGTCACATCGCAGAACCCGTTTCCACAGTTCAAAACTCTTACCAGGCAACAAAAACCCATCGTCTTCTTGAGAGGGCGGATGGAGGGGGGTGGGCCAAACAACACAACAACCACAACACACAACCACCACCACACCACACACACAACCACACAACACACCCACACAACACCACACACACCACCAACCCACACACACCATACACACACAAATATATGTATTCATATATATATATATTATTATATATATATTATTAATATATTTATATTATATATAATATATATATTATATATGATTATATATATATATTATGTCATTATATACTATACTACACACCCCAAGGCGGGGAAACACTGCCTTAGGGACTCCGGCTGAAAATATATATTATATATATTATATATATAATATATATATATATATATATAATATATATATATATATATATATATATTATTATATATATTTTATATAATATAATATATAATAAATATTATATATATATTTATTATATAGATTATATAATATATATAATATACATATATTTTAAGTGTGTGTGTTGTGTGTTGTGGGTTGTGTGTGTTGTTTTGTGTGGTGTATATATAATATCATATTATATATAATATATTATAATATATATAATAATATATATAACTATATATATATATATATATGTGATATATATATATAACATATGTTTGTTTGTGGTGTGTGTGTTATATATATATTATATATTTATATATAATTAATATATATATAATATATATATAATATTATATTTTTATACCACACCACACCACACCCCACACCAACACCACACCACCACCCACATATATTAATATATATATAATATATTAATATTATATATATATATAAATATAGTTATAAATATTATATATTATATATTATATATATATATATAATAATATATTATATATTATATATAAACAATGTATACATACATACATATATATAACATACATATATAAAATACATACACACACACCACACAATATTATTACTATAATATATATGTGTGTGTTGTGTGTGTTGTGTGTGTGTGTGTGTTGTGTGTTGTGTGTGTGTTGTGTGTGTGTGTGTGTGTTGTTGTGCCGAGAAAAGCAGAAAGGAAACAAAAAAAGTGTGTGAGGGTGTGAAAGGGGGGACGGGGGGAAAAAAAAAAAAAACTTTCCCCTTAAAAAACCCAAAATTTTTTTAAAAAAAAAAAAAAAAAGGAAAAAAAAAAAAAAAAAAAAAAAAAAAAAAAAAAAAAAAAAAAAAAAAAAAAAAAAAAAAAAAAAACCTTT
>NW_023651731.1:0-5524 GCF_015228065.2 Penaeus monodon
ATGACTAAACCGTAAATTTTAAAACAACATTTTTTTTTTAAAAATTTTAATACCAAAATAAACAGTAAGAAAGGTTCCTTCAGGTAATTAGGGTATACCATTTTCTTCTCTTCGTCGGGTGAAATATGAGTCACTTTTGGCTTTTGTGATGACGATAATATTATGTTTCTCTATTGCTGGTCGAGTTTTTATGTTATTGTTGCTGTTTGTTTTGTAAATATACGTAATTTTAATAATGGCTTGCTCGATCTCAGAAAAATTTTGTCCCGATTGGTCGTAATTAGTTTTAAATAGGTGCGTTAATGACTGACCCAAAGAGAAGTCGATATTGTGTTCATGGCAACACCCCATAAAACCATCTTCATTAGCAGGTTTTTGTACTGTCACTATTTGAAAAGGTAATGAATAATAGGTGAGGAGTAAATGAATAAATTTGTAAGTGTGTAAATAAATGGATGAATGAGTAATAAAAAAACAATTTTCCGCGAAAACAGAGAAACACTTTTTTTTTATGTGTATAATTGTGATAATGGATATTAGAATAAATTAAACGAACACTGAAGTGGAAATCGAGGGGAACAAAAGTAAACGGGAAACAGGAAGCGGGTGAAAGAGTGGAGAGAAAGAAGACGTGGGAGATACAACGAATAGATTAGGAAAAAGGGGAGGGGAGAGGGAGAAAAAAGGGAGAGGAGAACGGAGCTGAAAGGATGAGAGGAAAAAGGGGTAACTGTGACGAAAGAAAAGACGTAAAGGGAGATAGGAGAGAAAAGGGTAATGATGAGAGGGCGAGAGAAGGATGGAAGAAGCAGAAGAGAGAAGAGGAGTCATGGAGATGTGTGAAGAGGATGACGGGGAAAGGAGAAAATTTAGAAAGGGAGGTAGGAATGAGAGAGAAAGGGGAAAGAAAGCTGATAGGGAGGGGGGGGTATCTGACACGGCTAAGGAGAAGAGGGTCATAAGGGAAGGGAGAGAGGATGGCAGGGGGAGAGCGGGGATAAAGCGACATGAAGGGAAAGAGAGGAAGTTGACAGGGAGAAAAGAGGAAGGAAAACAGAGGAAGAGGAGAAGGAAATGACAGGGGGAGAGGAAGAGGTTGTTAACAGAGGGAAAGAAGGGAGGAGACTTTAAAAAAAGGGAGGGAAAGGGGAGGTGGCAAAAAAAAGAGAAGATGGATTGACAGGGAAGAAACGAAAGAAGTGACAGGGGAAGGGACAAGTGTGACGGAAGAGAAGGGGGAGAGGCCTTTCCCCAGACGGTGATTTCCTCTTGGCAAAGGCTGGGATTTGGGTTTGGGGCCCGAGGCTAAAGAGGTTTTTAGCCCTGGGATTCCCTCTTCGTCAGGAGGGTTTTGCCTGACGGGGGGGGGAAGGATAAGGCAAATGGGTAATCAAGGTTGAATGTGTCTGGGTAAGGTAGACGAGGGCAGGGAGGGCAGGGGAAGAGAGGAGGGGTGCTAAAGTGTATAACCACGATGAGAGTTTTTTTTTTTCTTTCTTTATATCAAATTCTTTTTTGTTGAAAAGCTTCCGTTGAGTTGGCAAGCAAGAGCGGGTCGCTTTGATGGAGGGGATTGATCGCGAAAGTTTTAACTATGTGGTGGTTGGTGTAGTGTTTGAGGAGAAGAGGTTCGATCTTGGCTTCGTCAGGCAGTAACACTTGCCTCTCCTTAAAAAAAGCGAAACGAGGGAAAGGGGAAAGGGAAAGGAGGGAGAAAAGGGGGGGATAAGAATATTTCGCAGCTGGAACTCGACGCGTAAACCCGAGCCTCGCGCGTCCTCCTTCAGGCCTCCCCCGAAATCACCCAAGGGCCCGGGAGGTCCAAGGAATTCCGCGAGTCGCCCTTGAGCGCAGGAGGGCCTCGGGCTTGACCTCGGGCTGGACTTCCTTTTCTGGAAAGGGGCCCCTATATTTTGCTGATCACATGCGGAGTCTGAGATATAGTTAAAAACTTGGAAAATATGATAAACGACTTTGCGCCATCATATATATAAAATACATACACACACACACAACACACACACACAAAACACACACACACCACACACAACACACACATAAAATATATATATATATATTAATATATATATTATATATAAAATATATACACCTATAATTTTATATATATAGGTGTATATATATATATATATATATATATATATATTAAAATATAATATATATATATATATATATATATATATATATATATATATATATATATGTGTGTGTGTGGGGGTGTGTGTGTTTGTGTTGTGTGTGTGTTGTGTGTGTGTGTGTGTATGTATATATATATATGATGGCGCAAAATCGATTATCATATTTTCCCAAGTTTTTAACTATATCTCAGACTCCGCATGTGATCAGAAAAATATAGAGGCCCTTCCAGAGAGGAAGTCCACCCCCGAGGTCAACCCCGAGGCCCTCCTGCGCTCAAGGGCGACTCGCGAATTCCTTTGGGACCTCCCTGGCCTTGGGTGATTTCGAGGGAGGCCTGAAGGAGGACGCGCCGAGCTCAGGTTACGCGTCGATTTCCCGCTGCAAAATATTCTTCATCCTCCCCTTTCTCTCCCTCCCTTTCCTTCCCTTTTCCCTCGTTTCGCTTTTTTTTAAAGGGGAAGGCAAGTGTTTACTGCCTGACGAAGCCCAAAATCGAACCTCTTCTCCTCAAACACTACACCAACCACCACATAGTTAAAACTTTCGACGATCAATACCCTCCATCAAAACGACCCGCTCTTTCTTGCCAACTCAACGGAGCTTTTCAACAAAAAGAATTGATATAAAGAAAAAAAAAAAAACTCTCATCGTGGTTATACACTTTAGCACCCCTCCTCTCTTCCCCTGCCCTCCCTGCCCTCGTCTACCTTACCCCAGACACATTCAACCTTGATTACCCATTTGCCTTATCCTTCCCTCCCCGTCAGGCGAAAACCCTCCTGACGAAGAGGGAATCCCAGGGCTAAGCACCTCTTTAGCCTCGGGCCCAACCAACTCCCAGCCTTTGCCAAAAGGAAATCACCCGTCTGGAAGGCCCTCTCCCCCTTCTCTTCCCCTGTCACACTCTGTCCCTTCCCCCTGTCACTTCCTTCTCGTTTCTTCCCCTGTCAATCCATCTTCTCTCTTTTTCTTTGCCACCTCCCCTTTCCCTCCCTTTTTTAAACCCTCCTCCCTTCTTCCCCTGTAAAACTCTTTCCTCCCCCCGCATTTCCTCTCTCCTCTTCCTCTGTTTCTCCTTCCTCTTTTCTCCCTGTCAACTTCCTCTCTTTCCCTTCATGTCGCTTTACCCTCGCTCTCCCCCTGCCACCCTCTCTCCCCTTCCCTTATACCCTCTTTCTCCTTAGCCGTGTCAGCATACCCCCCTCTCCCTTATCAGCTCTTCTTTCCTCTTCTCTCTCTTCCTACCTCCCTTTCTACACATTTTCCCCTTTTCCCCCTGCCCATCCTCTTCACACATCTCCATGACTCCTCTTCTCTCTTCTGCTTCTTCCATCTCTTCTCTCGCCCTCTCATCATTACCCTTTTCTCTCCTACCCCCTTTTACGTCTTTTTTTTTCGTCACAGTTACCCCTTTCTCTCCCCATCCTTTCAGCTCCGTTCCCCCTCTCCCCTTTTATCTCCTCTCTCCCTCCCTTCTTCCCACATCTATTCGTTGTATCTCCCACGTCTTCTTTCTCTCCACTCTTTTCACCTGCTTCCTGTTTCCCGTTTACTTTTGTTCCTCTCGTTTCCCCTTCAGTGTCTCGTTTAATTTATTCTAATATCCATTATCACAATTATACACATAAAAAAAAGTCGTTTCTCTGTTTTCGCGGAAATTGTTTTTTTATTTACTCATTCATCCATTTATTTACACACTTACAAATTTTTTCATTTACTCCTCACCTATTATTCATCTACCTTTTCAAATAGTACAGTACATAAACCTGCTAATGAAAATGGTTTCATGAGTGTTGCCATGAACACAATATCGACTTCTCTTTGGGGCAGTCATTAAAGCACCTATTAAAACTAATTACGACCAATCGTGGACAATTTGTCTGAGATCCCAGCAAACCATTATTAAAATTACGTATATTTACAAAACAACAGCAACAATAACATAAAAACTCGACCAGCAATAGAGAAACATAATATTATCGTCATCACAACAGCCAAAAGTGACTCATATTTCACCCCGACGAAAGAGAATAATGGTATACCCTATACCCTGAAGGACTCTTACTGTGTATATTGATTTCCCCGCATGTTTGTAGAGGAACTGTTGGCGCTGAAACAAAGTGGCAGCCGAGGATTTTAGTTCTTATTTTTGCGCTATTAAATCAACTGATAATCAACCATAATTAGAAATGTACAGTATAATATTCTATCTGTGCTTAATGGAGTAACTATTGATATTGTTATTATATAGATCGCAACTAGGTATCAGTGTTCAATTTCGTGTATAATCGTGCTTACATATAAGCCCAGCCACTGAGAGACAGACATGACCGCAACAGAAGCCATGTTAATACTCTTGTAGGTCTTCCCAGCTGACAACACGCCTCCAGAGACCGCTTCAAGACCCCAAGTCAACAGATCAATACCTTTCCAATGGACATCACAGGAACCGAAGGCGGCAAGTGAAATGGAGGAAATGAACACGAAAGCGAGTGAGTTTTCGAACACAAAATAAGGACTTTGTCGAGTCATTGTTGAGGAGACTCCATAACCCCCCGTGGCTTCGAACTTCATTACACTGTGCTTTGTGTTTCGGAAATGGCTTCGCTCAGCCTCTCACCTCTCGCCCTTCGAGCTGTTGACTCGATGGCTCGGGCGGAGGCTTTATTCAACAACTATAGTGAACTCTGATTACTTGAAACTTCGTCAGAGAACTTGTCCACGAAGCAGTTGTCCGTTTATGGCCTTCATTCTCCCTTTGGTCTTCGTTTGTTGTTCGGGATATGATTTATTTATTTGTAGATGATTATTGTAATTCTTTTGTTTTTGTTATATATATTTTTTTTGTATTTCTCTTGTGAATATTGTTAATTTCTTTATGGATAATAGTTGTAATTCTATGTAAATTTCTTTATGGATAGTAATTCTTTGTAAATTTCTATTCTATATCACATTTTTTTTTAATGAACGGTTTTAGTTAAGAAACCAAATAACCAAAGACATCATACTTAAGATCCAGTTTCTAACCTGAAACAAGACACACGAACCATTTTTCCCTCTCCGGCATTCAGACACTAATTACTCAGATCAAGACTAATTATCAGAGACCGTGATTTTTAGCAATTAAGTCTTCCTGGCTATTGGCTGCTGCATCTAGAGAAGGCCGCCTTTCCTAACTTCATTACTCAATCTTTGTTTTCTTCTTTTCCCTTATTTTTTTGCAGCCAAAGAATCGATTTATTTTCCATGGTAGGCGATCTTATCCAATTACCGTCCTATGACTTGAAGCCTATTGGTCGACGCAAGGCTCCGCGCGCCTGTCTCGAAATTCATTGTGCTGATTAGCCCTCCCGAAGAATACGTCCTC
>NW_023651732.1:0-5524 GCF_015228065.2 Penaeus monodon
ATAATATATAATATTAATTTAAAAATTTCTTATCACTTTTATCATTTTTCTATTATACATTTATCATCATTTCATTATTAACCCATTAATGCAATCATATAAATTACAAAATTGCCATTTTGCTATTCAAAAAGGTATTTTGCTATATTTTGCATTTTTGATTTTGGATTTTTTTCTTCTTACTTTTGTATATTATTCTTACCTTTTATATTATATATCATCATTTTATTATCATCATTTTATGATTATCATCATTATATCATTATCTCATTTATCATATTATTATCATTATTGCAATTATATCATATTAATTAATTATCATTATTATTGAATATTGAGTTATAATTATTTATTTGCAATATATTTAATAATACTAATAATACTATTCATTATAATAATAATAATAATAATAATAAAATAATACTTATATAATATTTATATATTATTTAATATATTTATACTTTAATTATATTATTATATTATTGTAATTATTACTGTTATAACATATTATTTCAATTTTACACCATCAAATAATACAATAATATAAATAATAATTAATAAAATATATACTATATTATTATTATTATAATTATTATTAATTATTATTTTTTGTAATTATAATTATAATATATTTTTTGGCAATATCTAAAATAAAATATGTAATATTTAATATAATAATATAATATAATATAATAATAATAATAATAATAATAAATAATATAATAATATACAAAATATAATATTCAATATTATAATATATCATTTTGATTGATTAAAATTTATATTTTTATTCTTTTATATTGCTAATATCAAAAATCTGGTAATTATTTTATTACCTAATAATCGAAATTCTCAGAAATTGAAAAATTCATTTTGGATTTTACTAAGTTTATATTTTAATTTTCCTTTTACTTTGGCATTTATTTATATACATTTTTTATATATATACACTCATATATTATTATCATCATTATTATTTATCATTATTATTATCATTACATTATCATATTATTAATATCATTATATATTATTTAATATATATCATTATACAAATATAATAATTATTATAACAATTATTGGAGTTATAATATATATTTTGCAGTAATACTTAACCACAACAATATAATAGTATCACAATATAATAACATACTAACGATTTTATAAATAATTGGTTATATCATTTATCTTAATTAGTACTTGTTATTACTGTCCGTTATTACTGTTATAATAATTATTTTTGCAATATACTATCCAGTACAAATAATAATAAATGATAATTAATAACAATAATATGTTAATACAATATTCTAACGACTAGCATTATTATTATTATACTATTACTATTATTATTATGTATTATTACGTTATATATATTTTTTTGTCACTAACATGCTAATAAAGATTATAAAAGTACTACTACTACTACTAATAATAATAATAATGATAAATAATAATATAATGATAATAATAAATACTAATAATAATATATAATAATGTAAATAATAATAATAATAATAATAATAATGAATAATATTTCAAAAGTTATCAAAATCTCTTTATTCTCACTTTTTATCATCATTGTTGTCATGATTAATACAATTCTGGTAATTATTATCATTATTACCCTCAGAATTGCCGAAATCCATCAAAGACTCGAAAAAACGTCATTTTGGAGTATACTCTCAAAAGTCATATTTCCGCTATTTTTGCCGGTTTTTCGAGTTTTTGGGATTTTTTTTCCTTTTTCCTTTTTTATTTATATATGGCCACATTCCTGTTTATTAATCATCATCAGTATCTGATTATCATCATTATTATCGTTACATCATCATTATCCTAATTATCATCATTATCCTCATAATTATCATCATTATTGCAAGTTTCTATCATTCATTTTGCAATTGTTATCATTATTATTGCAATTAGTGGAGTTATAAATATATATTTTGCAATAATCTAATAACCACAACAATAAATAATAGTAATAACAATAATAATAACAATATAACGATTTTTATAATCATTATTTATATCATTATCTTAATTAGTATTGTTATTACGTGTAATTATTAATGTTATAATATTATTTTTGCAATTATACTACCAGTACAAATAATAATACATGATAATAATAACAATAATAATGTTAATAACAATATGATAACGAACTAGCATTTTATTATTAACTTATTATTATTATTACTTATTGTTATATTGCAGTATAATATATTTTTTGCAATAATGCTAATAATTAAGATAAATAGTAATAGTACACTACTACTCTCCTATAATAATAATGTATAATAATAATAAGCATAATACTATATAATAATAATAATAATATAATAATAAGAATATAATAATAATAATAATAATAATATATTCAAAAGTTATCAAATTCTCTTTATTCTCACTGTTTATCATCATTGTTGTCATGATTAATACATTCTGGTAATTAGATTTAGCATTATTACCCTAATAATTGCCGAAAAATCATCAAAGAAATCGAAAAAACTTCATTTTGGGAGTATACGCTCAAGGCTATATTTCGCTAGAATTTTGCCGCTTTTTCGACTTTTGGGGATTTTTTTTTCTTTTACCTGTTTTATATAATATGGACACATTCCTGTTATTATCATCATCATTATCATGATTACATCATTATTATCGTTATCTATCATCCATATAATCATCATTATCATCATTATCCATCATCCATTATCATCATTATTGCAATATTTATCAGCATTATGCAATTGTTATCATTATTATTGCAATTATTGGAGTTATAATATATATTTTTGCCAATAATCTAATAACCGCACACTAATAATAGTAATAACAAATAATAATACAATACTAACGATTTATAATAATTATTTATATCATTCTCTTAATTAGTATTGTTTATTACTGTAATTGTTTACTGTTATATAATTAATTTTTTGCAATTATACTACCAGTACAATAATATAAAATGATAATAAACAATAATATGTTAATAACAATATTATACGCCTAGCCTTATTATTATTATAACTTATTATTATTAGTATTATTGTTATTATTGACAGTTACTATATTTTTTTGGCAATAATGCTAATAATTAAGATAATAGTAATAGTCTTACTACTACTACTACTACTTATCATCACATAAATGATAATAATAATAATAATAATAATAATAATGAATAATAATAATAATAATAAATAAATAAATACATAATAATAATAAGAATAATAATAATATTTCAAAAGTTATCAAATTCTCTTTATTCCCCTTTTATCATCCTTGGAGTTGTCATGTTAATAATACAATTCTGGTAATTATTATCATTATTACAACCCTAATATTTGCCGAAAATCATCAAAGAAATCCGAAAACGTCATTTTGGAGTATACTCTCACAAGGCTGATATTTCTGCTAGATTTTTGCCGCTTTTTCGACTTTTGGGATTTTTTTTTTCTTTTACCCTTTTTTTATATTATATAATGGACACAATTCCTGTATTATCATCATCATTATCATGATGATCATCATTATTATCGTTATCATCATCATTATATCATTATCATCATTATCATCATCATACATCATTAATTGCAATTATTATCATCATTATTGCAATTGTTTTACATTATTTCTTGCAATTATTTGGAGTTATAATATATATTTTTGGCAATAATTACTAATAACCACAACAATAATAAGAGTAATAACAATAATAATAACAATAAAAACGATTTTTATAATAATTATTTTATTCATTATCTTAATTAGTATTGTTATTACTGAATATTACTGTTATAATAATTATTTTTGCAATTATACTACCATACAAAATAATAATAATTATAATAATAACAATAATAATTTTAATAACAATATTTATAGACTAGCATTATTATTTTTATACTTATTATTATTATTATTATTGTTATTTACAGTTTATATATTTTTTGGCAATAATGCAATAATTAAGATAATAGTAATATACTACTAACTACTACTAATAATAATAATGAAATAATAATAATAATAATATAAGAATAATAATAATAAAAATATTATAATTATTAGTAATAATAATAATAATAATAATAATAATAATATTCAAAAGTATCAAAATCATAATTGTATGTCTCACTTTTATCATCATTGTTGTCATGATTAATACACAGTCTGGTAATTATTATCATGATGACCCTAATAAGTGCCAAAATCATCAAAGAATTCGAAAAAACGTCAGGTTGGAGTATACTCTCAAAGGCTATATTTCGCTAGATTTTGCCGCTTTTTCGACTTTTGGGATTTTTTTTTTAACCTTTTTATATTATTATGGACAACAATTCCTGTTATTATCATCATCTTTTCATGATTATCATCATTATTATCGTTATCATCATCATTATCATCATTATCATCATTATCATCAACATTATCATCATTATTGCAATTATTATCATCATTATTGCAATTGTTATCATTATTATTGCAATTATTGGAGTTATAATATATATTTTTTGCAATAATACTAATAACCACAACAATAATAATAGTAATAACAATAATAATAACAATAATAACGATTTTATAATAATTATTTATATCATATCTAATTAGTATTTGTTATTACTGTAATTATTACTGTTATAATAATATTTTGCAATTATACTACCAGTACAAATATAATAATGATAATATAACAATAATATGTTAAACATATATAACGACTAGCATTATTATTATTATACTTATTATTGATTATTATTATTGTATTATTACAGTTATAAAATATTTTAAGTCAATAATGCTAATAATTAAGATAATAGTAAAAGTACTACTACTACTACAAATAATAATAATAATAGATAATAATAATAATAATAATAATAATAATAATAATAATAATAATAATAATAATAATATAATAATAATCTAATAATAATATATTCAAAAGTTATCAAAATTCTCTTAAAACTCACTTTTATCATCATAGTTGTCATGATTAATACAATTCTAGTAATAATTATCAATATTACCATAATAATTGCCGAAATCATCAAAGAAATCGAAAAACGTCATTTTTGGAGTATACTCTCAAAGGCTATATTTCGCTAGATTTTGCCGCTTTTTTTGACTTTTGGGATTTTTTTCTTTTACTTTTTTTATATATATATGGACACAATTCCTGATTATTATCATCTATTATCATGATTATCATTATTATCGTTATCATCATCATTATCTCATTATCATCATTATCATCATCATTATCATCATTATGCAATTATTATCATCATTATTGCAATTGTTATCATTATTATTGCAATTATTGGAGTTATAATATTATTTTTTTCAATAATACTAATAACCACAACAAAATAATAGTAATAACAATAATAATAAATAATAACGATTTTTTTAATAAATTATTTATATCATTATCTTAATTAGTAATTGTTAATTACTGTAATTATTACTGTTATAATAATTATTTTTGATTTTACCCGTTAAATAA
>NW_023651733.1:0-5523 GCF_015228065.2 Penaeus monodon
GTGTATGTTTTATTTTATTGTATATATATAAAATATATATATATATATATTTGTTTGGTGGTTGGTGTTTGTTTTTTTATATATATATTAATATTTATATATTATATATATATATATATATATATATATATAATATTAAAGAGAGAGAGAGAGAGAGAGAGAGTGAGAGAGGAGCGTTGAAATATATATATATATATATTAAAATTATATATATTATAAAATATAAATAAAACACATATAATACAATATATAGTATATATTTATATATATATATTTATATTATATATTTATTAATATATTATTAGTATATATATTTAGTGAGAATAGCAGAATCCCATGTGCAAACGCCCTTTCCCCCTCTCCGTACCCCACCCACCTGCCTACCAGTACACAACCAAACATTACTCCTCTCGCCGCGCGCCGCATACCAATAACCAGCCGGTCACTTCACTTTCATTGGCTAGAGATCCATCCTATCGAACAGTCGCCAAGCTTAGAATGTATGGCGGACATAGAAGCACCACACCAGTCACGTGCCCGTTGCTTTCCCTCACTTTTTCCGTGGGGTATTAAATGCAGCGCGGGTGGGAGAGCCAGAGACAGTCCGACGGAAGCCAGCGATCGAGTCTTTGTACAAGGAGGATCAAGTAAAGGATTTCGTGTTATAGGGGGTGTTTGGGGCGGCATTCGAAGGTTGTTTTAAAGGGTTTGAGGGGAACTTTGTAGATTCGGTTTTGTTTTCGGAATTTTTTTTTATTTTAGAAAAGAGGTTAGGGGGTTTGTTAAGGTATGCAGTATATGTATGGCTGCGTATATATATTATATATAAATATAATATAGTATATATATATAATTTTAATATATATAATATATAAAATATTAATATATATAATAAAATATATATATATATAATTTTATATATATATATATAACACACTTTTTTATGCATTTTCATTCTAGTATAAACGTGGTCACACATATGTATACACCCCCACACACAACGCATATATATATATATATAGTATATATTATAAAAATATAATATATAAAATTATATAATTATTAATATATTAGATATTATTATTAAATAATATATAACATATATAATATATATAATATATATATATTATATATATATATAATATATATATTTATATATACATATATTTAACATATATATTTATTGTGTGTGTGTAAAAAAGAAACGAATGAACTCGTTTCGAACTCGCCAAAGATTCTCTTCAGACAGCAAATACCATTCGTTGATTGCAATAATGTAGCATAATACTGTTTCAATGTTATAGCATAACGGGCAGGTTTAAACAGACATGACAGATTACGTAGGATGTTTTACTTTAAATGTACTTTCCATATTTTGCGTTTACGTACCCGTTTTATCTTTCTTCAAACCTGTTTCATTCTCTTTCTGTCTCTGTCTCTCTGTCTTCTGTCTGGCCGTCTCTCTCTCTCTCTCTCTCTGCTCTCTGTCTGTCTGTCTGGCCGTTTTCTTCTCTCTACTCTCCTTTTCTCTCTCCTCTTCTCTCTCTCTCCTCTCTCTCTCTCTCTCTCTCCTTTCTCTCTCTCTCTCCTCTCTCTCTCTCTCTCTCCTCTCTCTCTCTCTCCTCTCTTCTCCCTCTTCTCTTATTTTATCTATCTATCTATCTCCACCCTCTCTCTTCCCTTTCTCTCCTTCCTTTTTCCCCTCTGACCGTCCTCTCTCCCTTCTCTCTATTATCTATTTCCATCTCTCTTTTCCTTCTCCCCTTCCCACTCCTCTCTCCTCTCTCTCTCCCTCTCTCTCTTCTCTTCACTCTCCCTCTCTCTCTCTCTCTCCTCTCTCTCTCCCTCTCTTCTATCTATCTACCCTATCTATATTCCATCATCTCTCTATCTATCTGCCTATCTATCTACTATCTCTTTCAATGTTATTTCCCCCTTTCTGTGTACATATTGCATCATCTAAACAGCTTGTAATCAAAGCAATAATTAATATCCACAAACGTCATAAACACAGTAGCCTGCATAACAAGAGTTCAACAAAATTTTTGCAAAGCTAAAACTAAACTTCCGTGTTGAGAGAAATAAATCCTTTTTTTTTTTTTGCGAGTTGTAGGAAGAGCAATTTAAGAAAGGGGAGAGGAGAAAGTCATGGAAAGAATAATAATCGAATGGTATAACAGAAAAAAGAGAACAGGAACGAGTGAAAAAAGGGGACAAAAAGAAGGATTGAGAGAACGAGAGAAAAACAGATCAGATTAGAAAGTAAAAAATAGTAGTAAACGACAAAAGTATTAAAACACGAACAAAAGGAAAGAAAATGAAGAGAAAGGAAGTAAACACCGATCCCTCACAATGCACCTTTGCATAGTAAAAAAGTCTATCATACTTTAAGAGCATAATATCTTATCTTTGTGTATCCCTAGCACGGGCATTAGAGTAACTGTGTAAAGTTCTCGCTCGAAAATATTAATATCTTTTTAGTACATGCTTATACCCATATAAAAAGGTTTAATGAAACAACGTTAGAACATGTCACTATGCAGTATAGCATTAGATATATTAATCATTAAGGGCTGTTAATTATATAACACTTGCATTAAAAAATAAAGGACTTGATTAAACGGGAAATCTGTATAACCAGACATTTTTTTTTTTTTTTTTTTTTTTTTACTTGCGTCATTGTTCGTAACAAAAGTGATATCAAAAGGAATACTAAAACGTTTTTAAAAGGAAGTACCCCGGGTGCCTTTACTCCAAAAGCAGGGTACTAACAAAATTCAAAAGCAATTGTTCTAAGTCAAGGAAAGATGACCAAGTAGAATTTTTTTCTCCAGGCTACGCTGCGTTCAGAAAATAACCTTGTTTGTGAAATCTAATTTAGTAAGAAAAAAATAAGCAAGACAAAATAAACAAAATAACAGAGGCCGGAGTGCTCGTGCCGCATTTTTTATTTTTTATTTTTTATATGTGCACCGGGAAAATCAAACCCCACACATTTTTCTATCCTCTCTCTCTTCTCTCTCTCTCTCTCTATCTCTTTTCTCTCCCTCTTTCTCCTCTTCTATTTTCTTTTCTCTCTCTTACATGCATACACAGGCGCACATTTACAAGCAAAAATCACACATACACACTGCACACACAAACAACAACAACAGGATAACCACACCCAAAAGAGAGGAAAAAAATCTACTTATGCTCAATTAAAATTATTCCTTCTATAGGCCTACATTTTTTTTTTTTTTCCCATTCCCCCTGTAATTTTATTTTCGCCTTTTTTCCTGTAGTTTTTTTTCTCCCCTTTCGTGCCCCCTTTTCTTTTCCCTACCCCTTAAAATTCTCCTCTCAGCTTTTTTCTACGTTTAATTTTCTCTCCCTGTACACAATGCTCTTCTCCCTTCTCCTTTCATAAATTTTTATGCCCTCCCTGTACAAATTCTTTTCTCTTCCCCTTTTAACACAAAATTTTCACCTCCTTCTCCCTTCATAATTCTCTTCTCATCTTTCCTGATATAATTTTTTATCTCCCTTCTCCCTGTACACAATTTTCCTCTCTTCTTTTCCGATATAATTTCCCCTTCTTTTTCCCCCAATTCCTCTCTACCCCATCCACCATAATTTTTCCCCTTTCCCTTTTTAACCCCCTTCCTTTTTCCCCCCAATAAATTTTAACCCCTTTCCTTCATTTCCCTTCCCCATCCCACCCAAAAAATTTACCCTTTTGGGTCCCCCGTAACACCCCCGGAAAACACCTTATACCTCGGTGGGGGTGGGGTTTTTTTGGGTTTTAAAATTTTTTTGTTTTTTTTTTTTCCCCCTTCCCTTTTAAAAAAAGGTTTTTAGTGTTTTTGGGGTTTTTCTTTTTCTTTTTTTTTATTATTATTATTATCTTTTTTTTCTATTTCTTATTATTAGTGTTTTTTATTTTTGTTTTTTTAGTCTTTTTTTTTGTTTTTTTGTTTTTTTTGTTGGTTTGGTTTGTTTTATTTTTTTTTGTTTTTTTGTATGTTTGGTTGTAGGGTTTTTGTTTGTTTTGTTGTTTAGTGTGTGGGTTGTGTGTGTGTTGTGTTGTGTGTGTGTTGTGTGGGTGTGTGTGTGTGTGTGTGTGGGGTGGTGTGTGTGTGTTTTGTGTGTGTTTTTGGGGGGTGTGTGTTCCGCACGCGCGGGCCATAACCAAACAGACAGAAAATTTAAAAAGCTTTTATTATTTGTCATTGTTACTATTCGTAATAATAGTGACACGCAAAATTAATAATAAAACGTTTAATGGGAAACACCTGATACCTCGGTATGGGTTCCCCCCGTCATCAGTCTCAAATGACATTGTACTAATTCCAAACCACGTTTCGACCACGTTTTTAAAATTTCGGAATCTGGGCTCCCGACCCACCCCGCTTCTGGCATGACTACAACATCTACGGTTTTACCGCGTAAGTGATATGTTTTTTTTTATGTTTTTTCTTAAAAATGAAAACAAAATAGTAATTTGATTAATAACAATTGTTATTTATTTCTTAAAAATTCGCACACATACAGGGGACAACCCACCCCCACACCCCCACACAACAACAAAACAAAAAACCAAAAAACGAAAAAACATTTCCCAAAATAAAAGTATAAAATTTTATATTAAATTTTTGGATTATAAAGAAATAACAGGAAAACTTGCAAAAACTTGACAAAAAAAAACAAAAAAACACGGAATCCCTTTAAGATATAAATTGTTAACATTCTTTCAAAAGCCCGGGAAAAAAAGAGATTAGCCTAAATGGGGGGGGGGTTTGTGCGTTTTTTCTGCCGGGTCTTCGAGGTTTCAAGAAATTTCCCCCTTTTGTTCCTTTTTCGTGTATGTTTTATAAATAGTCCTTTTCGAAGCTGGTGACGTACTTTTGAAGTGACAGCGATGTGACTCACTCATTCAAAAGAAAACATTATTGTTAAGTTTTCCCTTAAAATCATGTTCTTTTTTTAATTTGCATTCTAAAAATTATGTTAAGTTGTTTTTTTTTTTTAAAGCATTTTTAGTTTTTTTTTTGGATTTTTTTGTTTAATGTCCATATTTTTATTGCCTTGCTCTCCTTCAGGGAAAAATTTACTAAAATTCGTGCTATAACCTCGCTTCGGTAACTCTTTAAACCCTCTCAAAAATTTTTACCTATTTTCTTTTTTTTCAATAATCTATTATTTCCTATTAACATCATCTATTTTTTTCCCTCTTCTTTCCTTTTCGCTTTTTCCTGTTTTCCGATTTCTGTTACTTTTTTTTTATTCCATTTCGTGACTTTCGCTTTTATGAACTCGTTGTTGTGAGATTTAACCCCGAAGAAAGTTTTTCTTTATATGTTGGGGAAATTAATATTTGTTGTTTTATGAAGTTTTTTTTTTCATACCCTTGAGCTTCAAATGGAAAAGGAAACAAAAGTGTAGTGTGACATATTATTTAAACGGTACTAAACCCTATGGACACACACACACACACCCACACACAACACAACCCCACCACCACACACACCACACACACACACA
>NW_023651734.1:5000-17500 GCF_015228065.2 Penaeus monodon
TTTTTGTTTGGGTTTTTTGGAAAAAATTTTTTTTAAAAAAAATTTAAAAAAATATAATTTATATTTAAATAAAATTTTTATTTTTTATTTTTTTAATTATTAAACCCATTTTTTAATTATTTTTCCTAAAAATATTTTAATTTTTTTTTTAAAATTATAAAAATATATAAAAAAAAAAAAAAATTTTTTTTTTTTTATATATAATATATTTATATATTATTAAAATAAAATATATATTTTATAATTTATTTATATAATATTTTTTATTTTATATATTTTATATATTTTTATTTTATATATAATATTATAAAATTTTAATATAAAATATTATATTATATATAAAATCTATTTTTTAATTTTAAAATCTTATAAAATATATATTATATATATAAATATTATATATATTTTATATTTTTTAATATATATATATATATATTATATATAACCCCCGTAATACCCACACCACACAATATATAAAATTTATTATGGCTAAAACCATAAGCTGTACCAATAGCCCACGGGGCCCGTTTGCCACATGGTTCCAAGTCAAAAACAAAGAACTACCGCCTCAGCAAAGGGCCGTGATGAGGGTTAATCTAAACCTCGCCTGACCCACAGTTAAAGCGGTCAGCCCCCATCGCATAGCGTCGTTCACCCCTTTACTGTGTTGTAGCTTACAAAACATTAACTACCTTTTATTGTTCACCTTTATAGCAGGGTGGCCCGCTGCGCCCTTTTGGTTTGGGCAGCACAAAACGCAAAACCTCCGAAAAAAAAGGGGGGCTCGGCAGCTCCCAAAGACTTATTAAAAAAACAACGTAATTTAAAAAATTTTGGGCTTTTTTTTTTTATTTTTTTTCCCCCTTTCCTTCTTCTCCCAAAAATGTGTTAAAACCCCGGTTTAAAAAATGGGCCCCCCAAATGACAGAAAGGCACGCTCTCACACTATTCTCCTTATCTCAGATCGCATTACCATGTTATCGCGGTATGGGGGTCAAAAAATATGAATTTTCTTTTTGTTTGTTAAGTAGTTTTAAATTTAAATTTTTCCCGGGTTTTTAGGGTTTTTCGTTTTTTTAAAGCACAAAAATTTAAAGCGCTCATTATTTTTTTCTTTCACGAATATCATTTCTATTATTCGTTCCTCTCCTCCCCCGACCCGACCGCCTTTTTCTTTTGCTTGTGGTAGGGTTTGGGGGGAGGAAAAAGGGTCAATTTTAAGACCGCTTGTTTTTTCCCCTCTCGAATTTTTACCTCCCCTTTCCCCCCCTCTTTTTGGGTTTAATTTTTGGGGAAGGGGAAATTGGGCCAAAAGAGGACCACTCTTTTTTTCCCCCTAAATTTTCTTTTTTTGTTTTTTGACACCTAGGGGGTTTTAAACCCTAAGCACCCTTTTCATTGCTTTATTTTTTGACACGTTCTATCGGGGCTAGAAAGGGCCCTTTTGACCCCATTTTATATGAATTTTTTATTTTGAATATACATAGGATCTCCCCACAAAACCAAAAAGTGCACAGGATTGCCTGATATAAACCCCAGGTTGCGTAAACGCCTATAGATCTGCGCTCAGACGTTCGACGTAAATTTCAGGTAAAACCGAAATTATTCGTTTGATCGGCAACTTTCGAGTCGGTGTGACCCCGGTTACTTTCCTTTAAATTAATGTAGACTGGGGTTTAAAAACTAGAATATTATTGGGCCTTTTTAATCAAAACCCTTTCCTCACCCTCTTAAGTTGTTTCCCATTTTTTGGGGCGTTTCCCAAGAATTTTTGGGGGAAATAGATACCTGTAGGAAATGCCCAAAAGCGCCCATTACAGATACGAAAGGAAAGGCAGGTTATTTAAAAATTTTTCCTGGCTCGGTTTTTTTTCAATGTACGGTTTTTTGGTATAGGTTTCCCCCCGTCATAAAAGGCTATCAGGGCATAGCTAACATGGCTCCTTGGTATTTTCAATTTTTTTGCCCTCCGAAAGATTTGCTTGCAAAAAAAGCTTGCGAATTTTTTTTTTTCACGTCCCCCAAATCAAAAATGGGGACTTCGGGTCGCCTATCATTATTTTTTGAATTGAAAGTGGAAATAAAATAATGTTATTGCTAGCTTGCTATTATCTCAGTTTTGAAATAGTGAACTTTAAATATTTTTGATCATTAACTGTGTGAGGTCACTCTCATTTTTCACTCTCATTCACGCTCTTTGTTGCGCACGCACCCCACACACACAACACACAAAATCACTCACTCATCCACGCAGGACAAAAGACCCTAAAAACCTTTTCTTTAAAGGGGGTTTTGTTGCTTTGTAAGTTGCCGGGTGTAAAAAATCTATGAATACCCTCTTTACCCCGCTTTTTTGTCAGTCGGGACGCCCTGACTAAATACATGTCAAATTCCCTTTTTTTTCTTCCTGGGTGTTTTAAAATTTAAATTCCCGTAAAACCCTTATGGATTTTCGTTGTCTTTTCCCCTTATCTACTTTTCATATCTATCAGAGACTTTTTGGCAGTTAAAGGGCCAGGCCCCCATGCAGATTGCTACTGACGTGCCCCCTCTCCTATTTTTCTTCTTTATCTTTGTGAAAAAAAACCAAAAAAACGAAAAAAGACGAAAAAAAATTAAAAAACGAACTTTAAAAAAACTCAAACTTGAATAAATATCCGGCGTGGTACTTTAACACACCCTCTTCCTTTTCCCTTTTCCCTTTTTCTCTTACTATCGGGCCCTTAAATTTTTATGTTCGGGTTTTTCCCCGACTATATATAGCTTTGGACCACGATAATCGCACGGCCCCCGAAGGGGGACCCGCTGCAAAACCCCGGGGGTCCCCTTGGAGGGGCTGGGAAGGACGCCCCGGAATTCGCCAGAAGCCTGCGGCCCCGGGAAATTTTGTCAAGCAGGTGTTAAGCCGCCCCATGGGGGGACGGGCGTCCCTGTAATCCAGTGAAGGCCCCAGAACTCCCCAGTGCGGGTACCAGTCGCCCCAAATTGCGTGGATGGACCCCCCGTTTGGCCGGGCCCGACCCCCGTTTCCAGTAAACTCCAGGAGCTCGACAGCGCAGGAAATCAGCTGCCCTGAGATGCCGCTCCTTGCCCGGACGCCTGTAGATCCGATAAAGTTTACGGGATTTTGGGGACGAGCTTTGAAGCCGTAAAGGGCCGGGAAAAAATCTGTGGGGACGTGTGGATGGGGACACCACCAGTTGGGCCTGGAGAGGCTACGGGGAATCAAAACCCTGTGCGAATTTTTGGGGAAAAGTGGGATGTGGGGGACTGGCAAAATACACTGGGGCCCGGGAAGAAGAGGCGCCCGGGACGAGAGCCAAAGATGCACCAGGACGCGCACGCGAGAATGAGAGGGGACCAGCCAAGTTGGGTTTCCCCTTGGGGCCCAAATCTAAGGCACCTGGGGGCGGGGCTGAATAGGTACCCCAAACCCAATATGGCATATTATAAGCGGTAAAAAATTTAGCCCCATGTGGCTTTTCCCACGGGGGCCCCAATTTCCAAAATAAGAACTACCCACCCCAGTGAAGGCTAGATGACGTTTTATATCTGGCCCCCCCCTCGCCTCAGGGGGTCGGCCTGCCAGCCCCCGCGCCCCACCGTTTTACCCAAAACCCTTGCCCTTGTGGGGGTTCCCTGACTGTTTTTGTACTCTTCATAAATAAGAGTCAGCCATTATACCAATATCACTACCCCAGCAAAGCCATTGTAATGGGGTTCCGGCCCTTTTACATGTATCACACATACAAAACACCCCCCCATATATAATACCACACAAACCCCATACACACATACACACAGACCCCACAACACACACACATGCACACATAATAATACACATCCCAAAACATACATACACACACATATATGTATATACATTATATATAAAATTATATATAATATTAATATATATATATATATATATTATTATATATACACCCCCAAAACACCCCACACACACACACACACATCATACATACATACTGCACACTACATTGTGTATATATATTTTATATATATATATTATATATATATATATATATATATAACCCATAAAATACATCCCACACACTTTTAAATATAAACATATATATTATATATATATTATATATATAATATATAATATAAAATATTTTATATATGTAAAATTTTACATACATAGCATTACATTTTACATACATATATATATATATATTTTATATATATTTTTAATATATATATTTTAATTATATTATATGTATATTTAAATTTTATATATATTTTCCAACAGGGTATACTATAAAAGGTATATGTGTGTACGTATGGGTATGTATGAAATGAATACACCCCCCAAAAAAAAAAAACATAAAAACACAACACACACACACACACACACACACACCCCACACACACACAAAACACACACAAACACACACACACACACCCACACACACCCCTTTATATATATATATATATATATATATATAATAATATATTATAATATATATTATTAATTTTGTAGGGTATATATATATATATATATATATAAAAATTATAATTTTATATATATTAATGTATTTTTAATTATATATATATATATATAAAAATTTTAAATATATATATATATATATATTTTATTGTATGTATGTTGTATGTATGTATTTATGTATGTATATATTAATATATATATATATATAAAATTGTTTTTAAATTTTATAAATATATAATATATAAATATTTTATAATAATATAAAATATTTTATATATATAATATTTTTGTTATGTATTTATTATATAAAATATAAATTATATATATATATAATATATATACAAATATGTATATATATTAATTATTTTAAAATATATATGCATATATATATATATATATATATATATATATATATATATATTATAAAATATAATATATTAAAATTAAAATATTATGTATTTTAAAATTGTATATATATACCCACAAGTCCCCCCAAAAAGTAATACACACACCACTCACATCACACACAAACACCACACACACAAATATTATAATATATATATATTTTATATAATATTATATATATATATAAAATTTTTATATATACATACTAAACCCCAAACACATCCCAATATACACAACCATCCCTACACCCCACACACAATATATATAAAAACCACATAATACCCCTTTCATATACCACATACACACACATTATGTATATACACATAATGAATATATATATATATTATATTATAAAAATATTTTATATATATATATATATATTTACATACATACTTTGCACACCACTTTTAAACTAATATATAAAATATATTATTATATATTATATATATAATATTTTATATAAATATAATTTTTTATATAATATATTATTATAATATATAATATAATATATTTTTATTTTTTTTATATAATATTAATATATTTTATATATAAAATATATAATGATATAATATTAATATTATGCATTTACATGTATGTATATAATATATAAATGTAGGTATTGTTTGTATGTATGTATTATGTATGTATGTAGGTACGTGTATGTAGGTACTATGGGTGTGTCTATATATATATTATATATTTATATATATATATATATATATATAAAATATTAATATATTAAAAATATATATTAATAGCAAAACACTTTTCCGGGGGGGTTGATACAATGGAAAAAAAAACCCACAAATAAAAAAACTAGATTTATTAAAAATTTAAAGACTACATTTTTGAAATCCCCGGGTTTCCCATTTTCCCAGGTCTAAGAGGAAAAGGGAAGGGGAGGGGTAAAAAATAGAGAGAGGAGAGGAAACCGGTAAAAGGGGGCGGGGTAAAGACGACGAAAAAAAAAGAAAGGGGGAAAGTTTTACTGAGGTCGGAGGATCGGGCGGACCTAAAGTGGAATCCAGGGGGAAATTTTAAAAACTGTAGACCCCAAGTTTCAATAAATCTGGGTTTTTTGTATTGGGGGTTTTTCTTAAAAATACCCCACCCCACACACACACACACATATATATATAAATACATTATTTATATATAAATATATTTTAATAATTATATATATAATATATATATATTTTAAAATTTACACACACACACACACACACACACACACACACAAAACACACACCACACACACACCCCAAAAAAAATATATATATTTTAAAATATATATATAATATATATATATATATATATATAATAATATATATATATAATATATAATATTTACACCACACACAAAACGCAATATATATATATATAAAATTTTATATTAATATAAAAATATATCTATATTTTTATATTATATAATATATATATATATATATACATATACATATATATAATATATATATATATATATTTTATATATTTATATATAAATTAAAAATGTATTATGTATATATGTATATATATTTTTATATTATAGATATCTATATATATTTTTAATTTATATATATATTATTTATATATTATATACAGGGCAGACACAAAACACAGATAAACCCCACACACACACACCCCCCAACACACATAACACATCCCTTATATGTATATATAGGTATGTGGGGAAATTTATTTATATAAGTACACCATATCATAAAAGATATTTATATGTAGTAGGGTTGTATGCATGTATTATGTATGTATCTACTTTTATCATTTTATATATATCATATATCATATATTCATTATGTATTGTATTATAATATATATATATATATATAAATATAAAAATATATATTATATATATTATATATATATAAAATATTATATATTTTATACACACACACCAATTTTACCAAAAATTTATACTTTATTTTATTTACATATATATATAATACATAATTTTAATATAATAATATATTATATATATAATATATATATTATTATTTATGTGTTGTGTGTGTTTTGTGTGTGTGTGGGTTGTTGTGTTGTGTGTGGGGTTGTGGGTGTGTTTTGTGTTTTATGTTTGTATGTACGTATGTAATTTTAATATTTTATTTTATATAAAAATATATATATATATATAAATATATATATTATAAATTTATATATAATATATATTTTTATATTATATATAAAATTAAAATTTAGTACAACACCCACACACACACACACACCCCACACACACACACACAAACCCCCCCCCAAAACACACACACATATATATATATATTTATATTTATTTATATAAAATTATATATTATATATATTATATATATTTACATGTTTTTCCCAATTTATAATTATATATATATATATATATTTATATATATATTAATATATACAAATGGGGTGCGCGCACCGTAAAACCAAAAACACCCCCCACACAATTATATATATATATATTATTATATATTATATATTAATATATAATATATATAAAATAACAAAGGCTTTGCCCCGCACACGACATGCACATATAATAAAAATTTTAAAATATATATAAAATTAAATATATTTTATATAATATATATATATATATATTTATTATATTATTATATATATGGTTTGTTTTGGGGTATAATATATATTTTTATATATATATAAATTTTATTATTTTATATATATATATATATATTTTATATATATATTATATACCCCATTTATACATAATAGACAAAACACACACACACACATATTTTATATATATATATATAATATATATATATTTTATATATAATTTTAAAATATTATTATTTTAACTTTATATATATTATATTAAAATATTATATATATAATTATTAAAATTTTATAAACTTTATATATATATATATTAGTTCATATTTTTACATTATATATATATAAAATATATATATATATTAAAATTATATATATATTTTAAAATAAAATAAAACCAACACAAACACACACAAACCCCACACACAACCACACACACACAATTATAAAATATATATAAAATATATATAATTTTATATATATATATATATATATATATATACACAACACACACAAAACCCATACACGTACTTTTAAATGTATTATAAAACACATATATATATACACACCCCCAAAAAACACACACACACACACCCTATATTATATTTTAATTTTTAATATATATTTTAATATATATATATATATATATAATTTTTTTAATATTTTATGTATTATATATAAATATATATATTATATATATATATATATATATTTTATAAAATTTATTATCCCACGCATTCTTTACATACACATATATTCCCAAAACACACACAAATGTGTTAGTGTAAATATGTGTATTTGTTGGTGCGTGTGTGCCCTGTGAAACCCCCTATTTTCCACATAGGGCCCCTTTTTTACCTCACCCCAAAATATCCCCCCGAGATGCTCACTAATGGATCTTGGTTTTTTTCGTATAACCCTTATAGCACAGGACCCCCCTTGGGGGCCCCTTTTGTGGCAAACCCCTTTCCATAAACTCTCTATTGCCACCCAAATATGACACTTTTAACTTATAAATATTATATTTAATACAATAACCCTAACCTCTACTCCCACACCTTTGCTAGCCCATAAACAACGGACGCGAAAATCCGCGGGCCCCTTCCCGGCCTCGCGACGCCGTTCCTTTTTAACGATCACATCCTCTCCCCCAAAACTTCCTAGTCCCTCGAAAACCCCTGTGGTTTCCTATTTCAATCTTTTAAAAAAGAGGGTCGCCTGGGGGCGACAGACAGACAGCCTTCAGCCGCTAAACCGGCCCTTCCCTCTGCCGTCATTTTGTACCATCCCCCCTCATTAAAATATATCTCAAAAAAACAAAAAGAAGTCTTTTTTCACCTTTGCCGCTGGCCAAGATTTCCTTAGTGGGCCAAAGCGATTTGTCTGCCCCTCCCCTTATCGGCCACGTTACAGTGGCGGCAGCGACGGGATTTGGCCCCCAACAAACCCCTGCCTCCCGGCCCCACAGCTCCTGCCCCCAGCAACAGGGAAAACAGACGCTGATCAAATACCCCAAAACGGGGAAAGATCTCAAAAACCCGCCCAAAACAAGCAGCCCCCGCGTTTTTTACATCTGACACAAAAACCCCTTTCGATGTGCTGACGGCCTGTCTCCAGCACTCACCCAAATACGCCGCAAAATATTCACCCTACCACCCCTTACAAAAACGCAATTTTGGGGCACTCGCCCAAAGAGGGAATTACTGGCCCAGCCGTGCCCAACCGTGAACCGAAGTCTGGGAATCCCGTAATGGCCCCCGACGTAGGAAACCCCTCCCCCCCACTGACGGACCACCCCCGCGGGTGATGATCCACCACCCCTCGTGCTGACGATCCCCCACTTCCCGCGGTGACGATCTCTGCAACCCTTAAACAGCCCCACAACCAAAATACATATTCCAAGGTTAGTCAAGGTTTTTGTGTTTTAAAGGGGCATATTTTTTTTTTAGTTAGGGTATCTAGGTTTATACTATTTTTTTTTGAATATTTCCATATTGTCCATTTTATCCCGGGACTTTCATACTGCTTTTTTTCCCCCTTTTAACAGAAAACGGCGGGACCGCCCTCTCTCGCACTCACTCACTCCTCCCCAAATTTACTACCCCTTTCAATTATGGGATTTTTTATATTTTTTCTTTTTCTCCCCTAACCCTCCCTAACAATTTTCCCCTTAAATCCCTATTCTAAAAATCTTTACTTTATGCCACTTTCCCCAAAACACAGGAAACCCCGAACATGTACAAACAAACCACGAAACCCCGAGTGAACCCCAAATTTTCCCCCACCCAAACCCCCCCTTACGTGTTATTCCCTTTTCCCTATTTCCCTCCCCCCGCCCTTTTTCTGACCTTTTCCCAAAAACACCGCAAACAAGTTCCCCGGTAACTTATTACATATATGATCTCGATTGAACACTGTCTCACTCCATCAAATTCTGACACTAACTCAGACTTTCCACAAACACCGTGAAATTGAATTTTTTTTGCTGTCCCCAGAAAACGCCCAGACTTTTTACGAAACTCAGCTATTTGACCTAAAAGGACTGGGCCCTGAATGTTTTACTTTTTTAAAAATAATCCCCTCAGGGGTCCCATGTATTTGTACCTTTCGTCTTTTCGGGCCCTTTTTCGAGTCCCCCCACTACAGAAAAACCCCTCGTCCTTTTAAAATTTGCCCGTTGCAATTCTCACAGGACAAGATTGCCGTGCTTAGTGTGTTTTTTATAAAATTTTTTGAGCAAAATTTTCTTTTTGCTCTGTCTCCGTTGAGTTTTCGCTGGGAAAACGCCCCCCAGTAACATTATCATCTTTTAGGAAACTTTTGTGCCCCCCCCGCCAAGCCTGCCACCCCCCCGGCTCAGCCCGCGGCTCAGGGTTTCTTAAATGTCAGACCCCCGTTGGTCCATTAAGCCCGAGGACGGTTTCTCCCCCACACCGCTCGCAACACGAGGGGCCCCTGCGCCCCCATTTTTTTGTGGTTGTTTCAAAGCCTGAGGACGGTTTTTCCCTCAGCACTCCGGGTTTACAAACACGAGGCCCGTGACGCCTCATTTCTGTGGTTGTTTTAAAAGCCGAGGAAAGGTTTTTTCCCTCAGCACTCGCTCGCAAACACGAGGCCCCCTGACGCCTCCATTTTTTGTTTGGGTTTTTTCAAAGCCTGGGACGGTTTTTCCCTCCCGCACTCGTTTCCCAAACAGGCCCGTGACGCCTCATTTTTGTGGTTTTTTTCAAAGCCTTTAGGACGGTTTCCCTCAGCACCTCGCTCGCAAAAACGAGGCCCTTTACGCCTCCATTTTTGTGGGTTTTTCAAAGCCCGAGGACGGTTTTTCCCTCAGCACTCGCTCGCAAAAACCCCAGGCCCGTGATGCCTCCCTCCAGTAGTTGTTTCGAAGCCTGAGGACGTATCCTCATCACGGGGACGCACGGGAACTGATGAGTTCCCCTACTTTGTGCTGGGATCTTTTGTAAACAAACTAATAGTTTGTCCCCTTTAGATTTTTTTTTTTTTTTGACCCCCCTTTGTGTACTGTAGGTTTCCGATGAGCTTTCCCCTCTACGGTTGGCACAGCATTGATTAAATTTTAGATGGAAATAGCATCCTTGTGTTGGTCCCCCCTAACCCCCCGCCACGGGCAATGGTCATTTTGACCCCCGTTACCTTAAGCGTGGGCCCCGGGAAAATAAACCCACTGCGGGTCACCCTCTCCCGGGGAAACTGAGCTCGACTTCCCCCGCCTACTCGTACCTCTGTTTTCAAAATGCTCTTGGGGGGGCCCCTCGACACCCCGCAGCTCCGGGTTTTTTTGGGTACCTTTCGTTTTTTTTTTAGCTTTCCCCGAGATTGAGGGTTGTATTTCAGCATTACGTTTATTTTTTTCTAGTTTCTCGATTACTTCTGATGCCCCGACTAAACCCCCGAGAAAATTGACAAAAGTCAACATTTTTCCGTAAATTTAAAAAACGCCCCATGGGCAGCGGTGCGTTTTATTCTCCCCCGGTTTTTTCCGACTTGAAATCCCCCCCTCATTTCCTTACGCCCATATCATCAATTTTTTCCCCACTCCCAAAACACCGTCTTCCCCCCTTTCTCTCGCCGACCTCGCTAAACCTCCCCGCCAGCAATTTTTCCCCCCCTTCCCCGAAAGTAAGATTCTCCCTTCATTTTGATGATCATTTGGATCCCTTTGATTTCATTTCCCCCCCCACTGGGAACCATGGCCCCTTCCCCATTTCTGTCTACATTTTCGGAGTAAATTTGCCGTCCCTGCTTGGTTTCGTATGTAAACGTTGCATAGTGATTAGGGCATTAGCACGGGGATGCCCCGGGCAACACTGGTGCGCAGGCCCGTCGGCGCTTAGCCTTGTTTATTCCTCAAAATTTTCACTGGCTAAGCCCGGCTATTTATCTTGTACATCTTTTTTTTGTATTCCCACGTATATCTTTGTTTTCTGTTTTGGGTTGTAATTTTTTACGCTGCTATATATATATTATTAAATTTATGATTAGTTGTGCTTTTTTTGCATTTTTTTGTTTTGTGGAAAACACAAAATATTCCGGTTTTTTTTATGATATACGGATTTTTACATTGTATGTTTTTTTGGCCCATTTTTGTATGATTTTTTTAAGCTTCTAAATTGTGTACCTTTTTTGATGTTTCTGTATGCCTTAACCCGTTATCCGTATGATTGTTGTATTTCATGGTACTGTTTGCTTATTTTTTTTAGTAGGATTTTTTTATGCTTAGGGCCCCGTAAAGTTTAGCTAATGGGCCTTTTTACTTTCCCCGAAAGGGGGGGAAAAAAGGGGGGGGGGGGGGGGGGGGAAAAAAGGGGGGGGGGGGGGGGGAAAAAAGGGGGGGGGGGGGGGGGGGGGGGGGGGGGGGGAAGGGGGGGGGGGGGGGGGGGGGGGGGGGGGGGGGGGGGGAAGGGGGGGGGAAAAAGGGGGGGGGGGGGGGGGGGGGGGGCGGGCCCCCGGCACTCCGGGGCTACCAAGCCAGGGAATTATAAATTTTAATATTGGTTTTTTCAATCACAAACCAATA
>NW_023651734.1:22500-25000 GCF_015228065.2 Penaeus monodon
TTAGTACAATGGTGAACAGAGGGTAGTTATACTTGTTAACGGCTTGACTCTTTATTCTGAGAGTTGATACCACCCCAGTATAAAACAACGAGACATGTCTGGTTATGGTATGGGGGTGGGGCGGGTCGCGGCCAGCTGCCCGGGGGGAGAGGGCGGAGCTGCCCTTTACCGCGCGGGGTCGCTGGCGACGGACTCTGTGAGGCCTAGGTCATTCTCGGTATAAGTAGTGATCGTTCCAGCTGGAGGAGCGATAGCAGCAGCTGCAGGAAGCATGGGGGGGAGCGAGGTGAGGTCACTGGCCCCGTCTGCTACACTGATTGCTCCACGTGGAAAACAGCCACTTTGGTCCACTGGTACCCGAAATAGAATTATCCATATCCTGTGAATTATCCAAATCCTATATTACTCAGCCACCTACTCGCGCCTCGCCCTCGAGGCGCCTTCAAGGGTGACCTAACTTGGCTGGTCGTCTCGTTCTCGTGCGTTGTCCTGGTGCCTTTTCGAGGCTTCTCGTCCCTGTGTCCTCATCCTCCTGGTCCTTGGTGTAACTGTCCGCCCTCGATGTCCCCCACGTCCTCGAAAGTCTCGCACAGGTCCTCCTTGACTTCGGATTCGTCTTGACCTCCTCGTAGCCCTTTGGCCCAGGCTTAACTCGGCGGCGTCCTCGTCCACACGTCCTCACAGATCTCGTCCAGGTCCTTTCGGCGCCCCACACGTCCTCGTAATCTTCATCCGGATCTACGGCGTGGGGGCAGGGGCGGCATCTCGGGGGGCTGATACCTGCGCTATGAGCTCCTGAAGTTGACCGGATCTGCGGGCATTCTGGGGGACTGGTACCTGCGGCAAAGGTGCTGGTTCGCTGGATCTAGGGGGAGTCCAACAGGCAACGCCCGTCCACTTCACTAGGGCGGCTTAATACCTTTTCTGACAAAAATCTTGGTCCGGGGCCTATGGCGATCTTCGATGACGTCCTTCCCACGCATGAAGGTGCCCGAATTGCTGCGGGTTTCTCCTTCGGTGCCGTGTCGGTCCGACTGCAATATATAGTCGGGGAGCCAGATCATACACGAAAGGGCCAGAGTAAGAGAAAAAGAAAGGCAACAGAGAAGAGGGGGTGTTATCTACCACTAGCCGGTTATTTATGAAATATGTGGTTTTTAATGTTAATTTTTTTTTTATTATTTTCATCTTTTTTTCATTTTGTGTTTTACTTTCACAAAGAAAAAGAAGAAAATAGAAGAGGGAGACGTCAGTAGGGGTCCGCAAGACCTAGTTTGAACTCCCAAACCCGTCTTGATAGATATGAGAGTAGATAAGGGAACAACAACGGCGATCCGCGAAGATCTTTTTGACCATAGTCGTCACACAGATAAGAAATAGCTGGTAACTTGTACATTATGTAGGGAACCACTTGTCACAACAGACGCATGTATGCATGTGTGAGTGACAGCTAGCGTTAATGAGAGGAAAGGGAGAGAATAAATCAAAGAGAATGAATCACAAACACGAATATTAGCGTTCACTAAAAACAAAACTAAAAGTAATTAGCATGCTAGCTATTTAAGATTATTTCAACTACCACATTAAATTTTCAACATATAATGATATGTGACAGAATGTAGCATGAATGAATGGTAAACAGGAAAATATTCGCCAATTTTTTATCAAGCAAATCTTCTCGGGGTCAGAAATCTGAACTGCCGAGGTACATGTCTAGCTTTGCACTTCAGACTTCAATAAAAACTCAATAACGGGGGGATCCTATACCCAAATGCCGTATATGACTAAAGCGACTCGACCAGGATATAATAACCCTGCTCTCTTCTGCATATCTGTAATGGGCGCTCGCAAAATTTTCCCGAGGTATATAAATTCTCACGAATCACAACAAACGCTTGGGAGTACCCAAAACATGCAAGCGACTTCAGAGGGTGAGAAAGGTGTGTTAATAAGCGAATAATGATTCTAGCTTAAACTAGCCCTACATTAATTAATGGACGTAACCGCGGGTCACACCAATCAAAGGGAGCCGAACGAACGAATAACTTCGGTTTTATTGTACCTACTCTCGAACGACGGAGCCAGATCTTAAATTTGGCGTTTACGCAACCCCGGGGCAATATCGGGCAATTCTGTGCACTATGATATGGGGGAAGATCCTACGCTATATCCAAATAATAAAAATTTCGTTACCTGCTTCGCTCTAGCGCCGATAGAACGTGACACCAAAAGCAATGTAACAATGATATGTTTTTCTCCCAAATTTCCGGGAACCAAGCGTCATCTGACCCTACCCACGGGCCCCCACCGACCGGGAAAAGAGAAAGTGAGGTCAGGTCAAGATAGGAAAATAACCTTTTTCTAATCCCAAAATGACCGCAAGAAAAAGAAAAGGTACGATCAGGTCGGGGGTGGGGAGGAAAAATGAAAAGATATTCGTGATAAGATAAAATCACGAACGCGTTAAATTTTGTGGCAGTTGAAACAATATAAATCCTAA
>NW_023651734.1:27500-31482 GCF_015228065.2 Penaeus monodon
CCAATGCTAGCTAAAAATCATTTCAAAATACCACATTGACTTCATTTCATGATATGCGACAGAATGTACACATTAATGAATGGTGATGCGAATAAAAAAATTCACAAGCTTTTTAGAAGCAAAACTTCTCGGGGTCAGAAAAACTGAACTGTCGAGGTAGCCATATCTAGCTATGCATGTTTGACTTTATCGACGGGGGATCCTATACCCAAAATGCCTACATTGAAGTGAACTGAGGCCAGAAAAAACTATAATAGCCTGCTCTTTTCTGCATATCTGTGATGGGCACTCATGACATTCCCTAAGCGACTTCAAGAAGATTAGAAGGGTGTGATTAATAACGAATAAGATTTTAGCTTAAACAGTCCTACATTAATTAAAGACGTAACTGTGGGTGACACCGACTCGAAAGTTGCCCCATCGAACGAATAACTTTCTTTCGAACGTCAGAGTAGAGATCTAGTAGGCATTTTCGCAATTCCGGTTATATTGGGCAATCCTGTGCACTATGATATAAGGAGATCCTACGCTATATTCAAAATAATCAATTTATATAAAAAACGCGCTACAAGCTCCGTTCTAGCACCGATAGAACGTGTCACCAATGAGCAATGTAATGATGCTACGGTTAACAAAACAACAACAACCAAGTTATGGGAAAACGAGCGGTCATCTCTTGACTCTTTCCCACGTCCCAACTGACCAGAGGGGGGGAAAGTGAGGTCAGGTTGGGGCGAGGGGAGGAATGAAATAAAAATGAAATGATATTCATGATAAGATAAATCACGAAAACGTTAAATTCATTGCAGATGAAACAACATAATTCTAATAACAAGAGAAACAATTACTACTTAAAACTAACAAACGATATTCATGTTTGTTGACCACATACCGCGATCATAAAAGTAATGCTATGAGGTCAAAAGAATAGTGTGAGAACATGCCATTTACTGTCACTTAGCATTTTCATCCAACAAAACCGATGGTTTTAAAACATTTATGGAAGAAGGAAGGGAAAAGAAATAAGAAGGGCCCAAACTTGTACTCACCTGACTTTGTCTAGGCATGTCTTTGGGAACAGTCAAGCATTTTTTTCTTCGGAGGTGGTATTCGTGTTGTGAGCCCAAAGGACGCAACGGCTCTGCTGCTACCAGATTGTAAAAGGCTATGAGCCTAAGTACAATGGCTTGCAGGGGTAGTGATACTGGTATATGGCGTAACTCTTATTCCCTAAGAGTACTACACAGTATGGTAACACACGAGACAAGTCTAAGGGTAAAGCGGTGTGCAGGGTTTTCATGTGTCAGGCCGACCCGCCTGAGGTGAGGGGAAGCCGCCTGAAGGCGAAGGCTAGGCCAACCTTACCACGTCGGGTGCTGTCCACAAACTGTCAGGTTAGATAACATCTACCCCCTCACTGAATCATTGGTTCCAAACTGAACTTGGAGCTACGTGGTCTATTGGTAACAAAAATAGACTTATGTATATGCCATAGTGTGTGTGTGTGGGAATGTGTAAGTATATGTATATACATACATACATATATGTGTGTGTGCACATACATCCATGCATGCGTGCGCACGCGCGCGCGCGCGCACACACACGCAGGAAACCTCCAGCCCTAGGGCTTTTCATTACTAAATGCATCAAGGGCCACCACTAGGGTTCCGAGACAGATAGAATAGCATAATATCACAAAGTCAAGATTTGTAACCTTGATACTGCCCAGAGTTGCTCGACAGTGACAGTAGCTCTACCGAGTATCCAGTCCATGCAAAAACACAGCCTTGCCTCACTCCTGAATTAACAGGGAAGAAGCTTGACAGGCCCCCACCAAACTTACAGCACTTTCAGTACCAGTATATAGGTTTGCTATTAATCCAATAATCCTTGCTGGAACTCCTCTTAGTCTCAGGATATCCAAGTGATTCGTGATGCACCATATCGAACACCTTCTTGAGGTAGATGTCACTGCAAGTAGCCCATGCCAAATCTTGTTGGGGTTCTGCAAAGACTCAAGGTGCCAGAATACGTCTATAGTGGACTTATTGTGAATCCAGATTGCTCCGGTCTCTGGTGCCTCAGCATGTGGTTTTTTGATATGTCTCAGAAGGAACTGAGTGAGAACCTTGCCTGAGCAGTGTAATGCCTGGTGATTGCTTCAGTCCCACCGATCCTCTTCCCCTTCCACAGAGGGGTGACCAGATACTCACTGTTTTACCACTCTTCAGCTTGGAGATTTGTCCCCTGACTTCGTCAGGGAGGGGGGATCCTCCCTGATGGGTGGGTCTGGTAAAGGAATTTTCAACACTATCCATCCAAGTTAACTGTCGATGGATCAACCTGGTACAATTGCTCAAAATACTCAGCCCAATACTTCGCACCCCAACAGGATCTGAGAAAACCCTGGCCACTGGCTGAGCAGACTGCAGTCGTCTGTGAGGAGGGCTTGGACGTCAGCTTTCTCAGAGTTTGGTAGGCAGGACGAAGGTCATTTACCAGGAAATGGCTTTTGACCTCTGCAAGATTCCTGGTAAACTATTCCTTCCTCTTCTCACCCAGCCCACCTAGTCCTGTGCATCAGGAACAATGCAAGTTGCGATCCCTGTCATTCGAGCAAATGACAAGCATCTGTGTTTCCAGTGTCTCCTGCGAGAGAATCAAGTACTGCAAAACGACCAAGGATAGCCTCAGCAACCCCCAGGCACACTCCCCTCTCTCACACTGTCCACATGAAACACCCTAGGGTGTTCATTGGAATGATGGGGAGTTTTGAAAGGGAATTGGAGAGCAACCACAACTAATCTATGATCAGTTCCACAGAACTCCACTCCTAATATGCCCTGCAGTTCTGGCAGATCCTCCAGTGAGTGCTAACAAGGACGTGGTTGATCTTTTTGGGCTACATTATTCGCAATGCTGTACTGATTCCAAAGAAATGGGTCAGAGCCTTTAAAATCAAGAAATTGAAATCCTCAATTTGAGGGGGGGCCAAAGCAAAGTCCCAAAAAAGGAGACAATTCTCACTGCCAGCATCAGCTCCCGAGCTATGAGGACCGACAGACATCTCATGGGCCCAAATTTTCTACACAAATCTGCAATGAAGTCACCCAGAACAATGCAAATAGCTCGCTGAGGACAGCTATCTATCACAGAGCAAGTTTGGCATTAAACATCTCTTTTACATCAAATTTATAAACATCTGTAGAAGCGCACATGAACCAAAAGTAAACTTTAGTCATTGACTGGACTGACTGGAGATAACTATGGCTATTACAGGAGGTGGTGACCATCGATGCGGCCGAAACCCGTAACAGAAGTCCCCACCCCCACTGCCAAGTCTTCTCACCTCTAAGACAGAAACCCCCTCAACTCTCTGCACCTTCAGTTCCTTGCCAGTAGTTGTCCTATTGTACAGAGTAGACATTTGAAGCCCCCTACCCTGACAGCTGGCTTGAGATGTAAACCCTTTGGGGATTCACTCTGGGTGCACGCCACCTCTGCCACCCCCACCAACGTTGCCCCATATAGCAAGGCCTGCTGGCTGCAGGGCCCATAATCCACCTGTGGGGTCCCGTGGGTTTTGCCCCACAAACCAGACTGGCTGCTGCCACACAACGCATACATATATATGTTTGTCTGTATTATCCTGGGTATGGAGCCCCCTCCTAATCACTATTGCTCCAGGTCCACTTCGACCCCTAGTGGAGCAATGTCAGGTCCCATCTATGGGAGAAATGTAAGTAAGGGTAGAGGGGATTCTTTAGCCTAGGCTGGCAACCCTTCTAGAAATGGTTTTTCAATGCAAAAACTGTCAGGGAAAGCAACAGGAAACCACCCTGACTGATCTTTCCCTCGTATTTTTCGGGAGACATCTCAGAAAATGGCCTTCAGTCCCGTGTAAAAGACTGGGCATGTTCAGTGAATTAAAAGAGAAGAAGATCATGTAGGAAAAAAAAAATGGATCCAAAAGGATTGTCAA
>NW_023651736.1:0-5523 GCF_015228065.2 Penaeus monodon
GACCTCATCTTTTTTAAGGATCTTTTTTTTGAACGGTTACATTCAAACTTTAAGAGAGAAAAGGCTAATTTTGAAAAATGGGGTTTTGCCTTGTGCTTCACTTTTGGGGTCCCCTACCGACGCAGATATTCCATTTTGCAGTACTTTTCTCATTTCTCTCTCTCTCTCTCCCCCCCCCTCTCTCTCTCTCTCTCCTCTCTCTCTCTCTCTGTCTCTCTCTCCTCTCTCTCTCTCCTCTCTCTCTCTCTCTTTTCTCTCTCTTTTCTCCTCTCTCTTCTCTCTCTCTTCTCTCTCTCTCTCTCTCTTCTCTCTCTCTCTCTCTCTCTTTGTCTCTCTATCTATCTATTTATCTATCTCTTTCTATCTACTTTTCTTTGTCCTTCCTCTATTTACTTGTTATTTCTCTAATCCCTCCCCCTTCCTGGGATATCAGTTCCTCCAGTTTTTGTCTCGCTCGTGAATTAAACCCCGAGTGTCACCTCCAAGCCTTGAGCTTCTTTGTTCGCGATGCCTCCTTGCGGCCATTTTAATTCGCCTCGTATTTTCATGATCACTGTGCTAGGAAAAAAATTCCATACATATGAATTTATCATCGTCCTGGGAAAGGACAGGACATTGCTCTTATTAACGGCCCCCTAATATTATTCGCAGAGGAAAGTTTTGAAAAGATTACCTTATATGGAAATATCTCTATCAAAATCCTCTCACCCTGAATTTTAGCTTCATAAAAAGGAAACATAAAAGCCATTCTCAGTTTCGACATTAATCTCACAGATTTTTTTTTGTCCATATCCGACAACGTTGTAGAGGGGATGGAGGAGCTGTAGTGGAAGCCCCCAGGAATGTTTGCCGGCAAGCAGAGGGTGTACACAAGCGCTCTTCCATATTCTATGAGCAAACACGAGCATCCTCTCCATTCCAGAATTCTTAGTTATTATATAGAAATTGCTCCACCCTACTAGTGCATGCGATCGTGAATTCTTCTTTGTTGCCCAGTTTAGAGGGTTATCGTTTTCTAGTTAGGTCACTAAAATCTTTGATGCTTTTAGTTCGAAGGAAACCGAACAGAGCAATTTAGTACGAGATCAGGATTTAAGGGGTTTGGGTGAGGTGTGGGATTGCTTCTGCACCCCTCACCTCGCTAAAAACGCTTAATAAGAGGAAATTTTTCACAATTACCTATTTCGGCAGGATGAACAGAGTAACAAAAGCAGAAAGGTATCATTAAGAGTGGATAACTTCCAGAACAAATGTTTTTAGTTGTTGCGTTCGATTAGATTATTAAAAAAGTGTGTTTTTTATGATTCTAAATAAAAGACGCATCTAGTATATCTTTTGCGTTATCAAGTTATCCAATTTCATTTCTAATTTTCTTAGATCAGCAAAACGTTTTAAACAATCGATATATTCGCTTAGAAAGGTTAAAAAATGCCGTGAGTTATGTTCGGCAAGGAGTTGAGCTATCAGTCCCATGAACCTCTTATTATAGATTGGACTGAGTTCAAGTTAAGACTGGTTAAGCTAATAAGACAGGTTGTATTTACTAAAAGCTAAAGAAATGTAGTAGTACAGGAAATTTCCCATGAGGCAATTTCTTTCAAGGGTTTGAGTGGCAGAGGGGGAGAAGAAATTTTCAGTGGAGAAAGTGTATGAGAAAGGGAAAACATGATAAGACATCCCAAAGACTCATTGTTACGTCATAAATCTTCCCTTTGGCGACGTGCCAACAACGTCATGAACTTTTACAATGACAGATGTGCAAAACAAAACTGGTCTAGAATAAGTAAAGGGCTATTTCTTGAGTCCTTAAATTAGTCTGTTTGCCTTATGTATCAGCTTTTTAGACATTATCTTCACCTCTCCTTCCTTTTTCATACGGAAGGGTTTTAAACAAACCTATTTTGTGTGTGTGTGTGTGTGTGTTGTGTGTGTGTTGGTGTGTGTGTGTGTGTGTGTTTGTGTGGTTTTGTGTGTGTTTTGTGGTGTGTGGGTGTAAAGATTCCCATTATATAATAAAAATTAAAAATTTTATAGAAAAATTATAAATATATAATTATTAAATTTTTTTATAATATATATAAAATATGACACACTTTAAATTCACTCTACAGAATTTAAAAATCGACATGTTCACGCTAATGCCCCAACAGTAAAGGATTTTTTAGCAATTGTATTTAAAAAAAGGTTTTAGATTAGAAAAAAATAATAATTTAAAAATGAAAAATAAAAGTATTTCGGGGGTAATTAGAACACCCAAAAGGCTCGCAAACCCTCACTTATGTTTTTAAAAATTTTAAAAAATATAATATTTTATTTTAAATAAAAAAAATATATAAACATATAAAATATAATTTGTGTTTTTTTTGTGTGTGTTTTGTGTTTGTTTTGTGGGGTTTTTTGTGTGTGTGTTTTTGTTTGTGTGTGTGTGTGTGTGGGGTGGGGTGTGTGTGTGTGTGTGTTTTGGTGTTGTGTGTGGGTTTTTATAACAATTTTAAAGATAACAAAAAATTAAGTTTTCCCCAAGTGTCACGAAAATGAGGTGAAACTACTCACTTTTGGTTTAGTTTTAAAACAAAGGGGAAAATACTTAAAATACATTTGTTTTGGAAATTTTCTGAAAAAAATTTAATATATAAAAAGGGGCTTTTTTTGACGCCACCCCTAAAATTTCCCGAAAACCCCCTTTTTTTTTATACAAGAGACACTGCATATTGATCGATTCACAAATTTTCATAGACTAATGTGGTGCCCTCCCGGAGGGTATTTGGGGAGCGGCCAAAATGAACTTTTAATTTAATATCACTTTGAGGGTGAATTTCCTTTTTTCAATATAAAATTTCGTCGGGTTTCCCCTTTTTTTACACACGCAGATGCGCACAAACACAAAAAACACACACACACAAAAAATACACAACACAAAACCCCCAAATAACACACACCCACACACACACACAAAAACACACACACACACACAAACACACACACACACCCCACACACAAACACACACCCCACCCACACACACCCACACAAATAGGGGTTTTTTTAAAAAACCCTTTCCCGTTTGAAAAAAAGGAAAAGGAAACAAGGGGGGGTGAAAGATAAATTTTCCCAAAAAAAGGCTGAACATTTTGGGACCAAAAATGAAAATAATTTTAAGGAACCCCAAGAAAAGCCCTTTTACTTTAAAATTTCTAGAACGCAGTTTTTGTTTTTGCACATCTGTCCACTTTTAAAAGTTCCCTGACGGTTGTTGGGCCCCGACGCCCCAAAAGGGAAGATTTTAAAGAACCCCTAACATATGAGTCATTTGGGATGTCTTATCATGATTTTCCTCTCATACCCCTTTTCTCCACTGAAAATTTCTTCTAAACCCCTTGCCCCCCAAAAACCATGAAAAGGGAAAAATTCCTCATAGGAATTCCCTGGACTACTACATTTCTTTAAACATTTAGTAAAAACAACCCGTCCTTTTTAAACTTAAAAAAGTCTTAACTTTTGAAAATCAAATCCCAAACCCCATAATAAAAAGGTTCATAGACTGATAAACTCAATCCCCGGCCCCAAAAAATTTACAGGCCCTTTTTTTTAAAAATTTTTTTAAAGGCCCAATAATCGATTTGCTTAACGTTTTGGTGATTAAAAAAAAGTAGAAAAGAAAAATTGGGTACATCTATGAACCCTCTTATTATAGAGGGACGAGTTAAAGTTAAGATGGTTAAGCTAATAGACGGGTTGTATTACAAATGCTAAAAAATGTAGTAGTCGGGAAATTCTATGAGGAAATTTTCTTCAGGGTTTGAGTGGCAGAGGTGGAGAAGAAATTTTCAGTGGAGAAAGTGTATGAGAGGAAATCATGATAAGACATCCCAAATGACTCATATGTTACGTCTTTAAATCTTCCCTTTGGCGACGTGCCAACAACGTCATGAACTTTTACAAGTGGACAGATGATGAAAATAACAAGACTGCGTTCTAGAAATAAAGTAAAGGGCTTTTCTTGAGTCCTTAAATTATGTCATTTTTGTCCTATGTATCAGCTTTTTAGACATTTATCTTCACCCTCTCCCTTCCTTTTTCATACGGGCAAGGCTTTTAAAACAAACCTATTTGTGTGGTGTGTGTGTGTGTGTGTGTGTGGTTGTGTGTGTGGTGTGTGTGTGTGTGTGTGTGTGTGTGTGGTGTGTGTGTGTGTGGGTGTGTGTGTATTTGTGTGTGGTGTGTGTATTTTTTGTGTGTGTGTGTGTGTTGTGGGGTGTGCGCAGTCTGCGTGTGTAATAAAATGGGAACAGACGAAATCTATATTGAAAAGGATTCATCCTAAAATGATATTGAGAGAAAAGCTTCATTTTGGCCGCTCACCAAATATCTCCAGACGCACCACATTAGTCTAGAGATGTGATACGATCAATATGCAGTGTCTCTTGTATAAACAAAACCCGGGTTCGGGGTAATTAGAGGTGGCGTCAAAAAAAGTCCTTATATATTAATTCTTCAGCAAAATCACGATGTATTTAAGTATCTGGCCCCGTCTAAACTAAAACCCAAATGGTAGAAACCCCAGTTTCGTGACACTTCGGAACTTTTTAAATTTTTTCATTATTGTTATATAAACACACACACACACACACACACACACACAACACACACACACACACACCACACAAACACACACACAAAAAAAACACACACACACAAAAACACACACCAAACCAACAAATATAATATTAAAATTTTAATATATATATTATATATATATTATATATAATATATACATAAGTGAGGGTTTCGAGCCCATTGGTGTTCTAATTACCCCCCAAATACTTTATTTTTCATATTATTATTTTTTTTTTAACTAAAACCATTTTCATACAAGTGCAAAATCTCGACTGTTTTGCATTTCGGAACATGCGATATTTTTCTGTAGGTGAAATTTGGTGTATTTTATTATATATATTATATAAATATATATATTATATAATACCATTAAAAAAATATATTATAAATTATATTTATTAATTTTTTTATATATAAATATTTTATAATATATAAAATATATATATTTTATATATTAATATATATATAAATATATATATATTATATATAATTTTATATATATGGCGCCACCACACACACACAACCACACTACCCACAAAAACCACAACCCCAAACCCCCACACACACACACACACACCAACACACACACCACTTATTGGCATACAACACACACACACCACACAACACACTTATTGGCACCTAGCTGTTCCCGTGGATAACCCTGCCCATCGGTTGTCCCTTTTCAAGATAACCCGGGTGGGGGAGGTTGGGGACGACCCCAAAGGGCAGGCTTGGGGAGTCACAGACCGTCGCTAAAAATTTGAGATGGGCCGGGGCCTGCCTGGAGACTAGCCCCGAGAGATTTGTGGGTTTAAAGGAAGGTGGATGTGCCAGCGCCCTGTCGGGGTTACCCCTTTATGAGATGAGATGGTTTTTAAAAATTATAAAATATATATATATATATAAAA
>NW_023651738.1:2500-5522 GCF_015228065.2 Penaeus monodon
ATATATATTTTATTATATTATATAAAATATTTTTTTTATATATATTATTATATATATATATCTTATATTATTTATTTATATATTTTTAATATTTAATTATTATTTTATTATATATAAAATAACCCAACAACCACACCCCACCAACACCCCCAATATTTATATAAAATATTTAATTAAAAAATATATATTTATATAATATAATTTTTATAAATATATTTATATATGTAATGTTTTTATATTATAAAAGATACCCCACACACACACACACCACACACCACACCCCCACACCCAAAAATATTAAAATATAATAAAAAAATTTTATATATATTTATATATATTTTTAAAATATATTTTTTTTATATATATAAAAATAAATATAATTTATTATATATTTTTATTATTTTTTATTTTTATTATTTTTTTATCTATTTTTAAAATATTATATATATTTATATTAATATATATAATTTTATTTTTAATTTTTTTTATTATTTAATTTTAATATATATTTATATAAATTTATATTTTATTTCGAACGGTGTGTGTGTGTGTGTGGTTGTTGGGGGTGTGTGTGTGTGTGTGGTGTGTACTATACTCTCTCTATCTCTCTCTTTCCCCTCTCCTTCTCCTCTCTCTCCTCTCTCTCTCTCTCTCTCTCTCTCTATATTTATATATTATATTTAATTATATTTTTATTATTTATTATATACAACACGGTGTGTGTGTGTGTGTGGGTGTGTGTGTGTTTGGGGTGTTGTGTGTGTGGTACGTATAGCTCTCTCATCTCTCTCTTTCTCTCTCTCTCCTCTCTCCTTCTCTCTCTCTCTCTCTCTCCCTTCTCCTCTCTCTCTATATATATATATATATATTTTATATTATTATTTTTTTTATTATTAAATATATATTATTTTTTTTTTCAAAAAAATTTTGTTTAAATTTTTATAAAAAATTTATTATATATATATTATTTATATATATTTTTAATAAAAATTTATTATATATTATATGTATTATTATTTAATATTTTATATATTATATTTATATATATATTTAATTATATTTTTCACTTTATTATCAATTTTCCCATTTATTTTATTTTTTTAAATTTTTTAAAATTCTTATATTTTTTTTTATTTTTTTTTATTTATTTTTATTTTTTTTTTTTTTTTTTTTTTTTATTATTTTTATATACTTTTTTGTTTTTTGCTGTGTGTGTGTTTTTTTTTTTTTATCTTATTTATTTTTATTTTTAATCTTTAATTTTATTTTTTGTTTCCTATCTGTTTGTATATTCATCTCAATAGGGTATGCCATGTTTGAGCACTGGGGCCTCTCCACCATCCTTCGCCCTCAACTCGATCTTGCGCTTTTTTTTTCACTTGTCCATCATCACCCAAACGATTTTGCGCTCACCTTTTTTCGGGCCCTTCCCTGTTTCCTAACCCTCCCTGTCAGCAATCTCTCCAATACTTTTACTCTCATCACATGACCAAAAAACAGCCTTTTTTCAAGAGCCCAAACCGGGCAAAAATTTTTTTTTTCTCACCTCCACGCGCCGGGAAAGAGCCACTAACCCAAAGAAAAAACCCAGCTTTTTCTTGTCTATCTTTTTTCACACCAACACTAGACCTATAACGCTTTTGGGAAACTATGATTCAAAAACCTCATTTTTTGTCCGAAAAGGAGTCTTTAGTCTTCCGTATTATTGAAGAAACTGGGGTGTTTTTGGCAATGGCATTTCTTTTTATCTCCATTTAATCATCAATGTATTAGTAAAACACCCCAAAGAAAAGTAAATTTTTAATTTTCCAAAACCATCCTTTGACTGAAACATTTTCCTCTTTCTTGTCGTTTTTTCGAATCTTCTAGTCCCTTAGTTTTTTTGGGCATTAAAAATAAACACCCTTTTTTCGTTTCCTTCTCTAACTTTATCTATATTATTGTATTTCTATTTGCTGGAAATTAAAACTATATCTCGCGTATCTTAGATTTGTATTTTGTTCCTCCAACATCTACTTCCCTTAAAAAATTCTCTAGGCACCTCTCAAAATTGTTTCGAATTTTTAAAAAGGTGGGAGACAAAATGCAACTTTCGTACCCCTTCGTTGACTTCAACCATTCTGTTACCCAAAGTGTTCTTACACTTCTTGTTTTTGGGTCATAATGCTTTTTATTAGTTTGGGGTGATGTGTTTTTTGGAAAATTTTATATCGTTTATGTTATTCCCGAGATTCGTGATCAAATATCAAAAAACCCTTGAGTAATCGACGAACCAGGTAAGTTTTTCTGATGTTTTTCTGTTTTTCTCTATGACAATTTTAGATTTTGAAACTGGTTTTTGGTACCTTTTCCAGAGCGAAAACCCGCTTGTTCGTCTGCATTTCTTCTCTTAAATTTAACTTCATTCTTTCAGCAATAAATTTTCAACAAAATTTTGCTGCTGGACTTATTAAAGATTGTCCTGTTTCTGTTGCATTGGAGTCGTCACCTTTTTTTGGGAGGGGTAAAGACGTTTTACCCATCTTCTGCCCAAAAAAGAAATATTCAAAACTTTTGCCAGCATTCTTGATTATTCTGCTGTTATTTCATCTATTCCCGGGCTCTTGTTATTTTTTAATTCTTTTATGGCTTTTATAACTTCATTTTATTTTTTGTATAATATTAAAAATACATTGTAAGTGTGGAGTGTATTTGCGTCTTTTGTATTTTATTATCAAAATATTGGGAAAATGTATTAAATTTTATATTTATATCTATGTATCATACATATATAATATATTTGTTACGCCGGGCCAGGCCCTCCTCTGCCACCAAAACAAGGCAGGCTGGCAGAGGCGTCTATCTACAGGGTCGTGAAAACTGAACAGCTCCAAAAGGCACTGACACCCTGGCGTCCCGAACACCACAGGGGGGAAAGCCAAATGCGCGAAATAACAAAATGACTCTTTCCTTTTATTTACACAATTTTTACCCGCACTTTTCTATAGGGCAAATACAGGGGGGACACCACATGTTCCCCACC
>NW_023651739.1:0-5521 GCF_015228065.2 Penaeus monodon
GCTACCACCCCATCGCTTCACATCACCATGCACGTGAACACCCACCCCACACACACCACACACAATATATATTAAATATATAATAATTTTAATAATATATATATATATATATAAATTAATATAATATTATTTTTATTATTTACACACACACCCAACCCACACACACCACCACACACACACAAAATAATTATTTTTATATAATATATATATATATATTATATATATATATTATATATTTTAAAATAAAAGCATATACTTTTATATTCATTATATATCCACATATTATAAATATTTTATATATAATTTTATAAAATTTTTTAAAAATATTAATTATAATTATAATTTATGTATATATTATATATATATAATTTTTAATATATATATATATATAGGTATGTATATTTTTAATATATATATATATTATATATATATTATAATATATACTTGTAACTATACGTTATTATGCTTTTAAAAATATACACTTTACACCACACAGACACACACACCCCCACACCACCCACACACACCACACACACACCACACACAATTTATTAATATTATATATTATATTATATATATATATATTATTTTAATGTTATACACACACACATCAACACAAAACCCAGACCCACACACACAACACACAACCACACACACCCAACACACATATATTATATTATTTTAAATATATTATAAATTATATATATATATATATATAGGTGTGTTGTGTGTTGTGTGTGTGTGTGTGTGTTTTGGGGTTGTGTATTGTGAAATATTATAAAATGGTAAAAAGCCCCCAATGCCCTAAATTTTACAAAATTTGTTTCTCATTTTCAAAAATCCATTTTTGTATTTTTTTTTTGTTTGTTTGTTTGTTTCTACCATATATGTATGTGTTGCGGTGTTTTGTGCGCGCGCGCGCGCTGTGCATGTGTTTTTCATTTAAAAATAATTTACACATTTGGGGAAAGGAGTAGAATATTCCTTAATTTGACATCAAAAGCATCTGGCACTTACTTTGCATGTATTAGAACTAATTATAGTTTTTTGGGGGGTTTTTACCGGGACCCTTTTGGGGTAATGGGCTAGGTAATTTTTTTAAGACTATGGATCAGGGATCAGAGGGTCCAAATACATAACTGGGATGGTTTTTTTGTGATACAAGGGGGCAAGGACTCCACAAATTGCTTTAGAAAATTTGAGCTCAAGAGACTGCTTCTAAAAGATGTTTCATTCATGCCTAAATACGGCCTTTGTAGAGCGTTTTCTTACTTCCCCCTGCAGCCTCTCGCATAGGAATTAATGATCCCGCGGGGGTATTGACTCCAGCTCGGGCTCGTTCGACCCACTCGAAGGGGGATTTGAAACCGCGCCGCAGGGGGATATTTTCCTAACGAGGTGATGAAAATAAAAAGAGAGACTTTAGCAGACGGGGGAGGAAGAAGAGAAAAAAAAAGATGGAGAGGGCGAAGACATGTGGTGGACGAGGAGGACAGGAATAGCTTTTAAAAAAAAAAATCGCTGCAGTAGCATCAAAAGCGAAATAACACCAATAACAAAGAAGAAAAGAAAAGAAAATGCAGACGGAAGTTTTCCCTTTTCATCAAGTGCTAATATTAACTAAATATCTGCATTTTCTCCATCTTTTATTCCATGACTTCGTGATAATGTGCTTGAAACCTTGAGTATAAAATACTCATTGTCAAAATTTAAAACTCGGTCCCTTCTTGTACAGTGGGTGTCATGTCTGCGCTTTTTAGCCGGGGGAAAAATCTGAACCCTCTCCTCTCTTTCCCCCCCTTTTCCTCTTTATCTCTTTTTTCTTTTCAGAGCCCCCCTTTTTTCGCCTTGTTTCTTTTTTTCGTCTCCCTTTTTTCCCTTTTTTGTTTAACCCCTTTTTCCTCTCTTGCAAATTCTATGCCCTTTTTGTTTTCTCCCCACTTACCTCTTCCATCTCTCATTTTGTTTTTTTTTCGTCCTTTTTTATCTCGCTTCCATTCTCCCTCTTTTATACCCTCCTTTTTCCCCTTTCCCCTTTCCTTCTCCGCCGCCCTTTTCTTCTCTCCTCCTTCTTCCTTTTCCATTTTTTTCTCCCCCCTTTCGTTCTTCCACCCTTCCCTCCCCTTTCCCCCCTCCTACATCGGGAATACGGCCGTAATGCAGGCCACAGGGCACCTCATCACTATGCGGGAGCGGGGTGACCGGGGCATTCACGCTCGGCCTTTTTTGGCAATGTTGCTAATTCAAAGGAGTGAGCGTGCAGGGCTGGGCCGCGCGCTTCATTCATGGGCTCGGGGGAAACAAGTCATAATGGGGCGGCTTTGGAGATTTTTTCCGTCTTTGGGGGACCCCCCTTTTGGGGCGCCGGTCCATTCGCTGGAACGGGGGCCCGGGGGTGGAGTCCGTGGCGCACCATGTAAAAAAAATTTGCGTACGGGTAGATAAAATTTAAAAACACAGCCAAAAATGACATACAAAAGGCACACTACACCACACACACACTAATTTGAAAATTTCTGATTCATTTCTTCCATTATGATTCCTTTTGGTGAAAAATTTAAATAAATTTTATCTCTTTATTATTTTATTTCTTTCTTTCTATTCCCGTCGTTGATAAAATATTTGGAAAAAAGTGTTGGTCTAACCAGTGGGGTCATCCACTTCCACTCATCCCAAAACATTAAGCTTTTTCATTAGCTTTTCTCGGGGCATAAAAAGGTTCATTCGATTAATTTCCAGGAAGAAGATCAAGACGTCCGAAACACGGGGTTCAAGCGTGTCCCAAGGTGCCTCCAAGGACCCAGACGAGGGGGCGCTGCTCCCCTTCCCGAAGCCTTGCGGCCCGAGGGTAATACCTGCTTATCCGGGTGGCGAGGGGGAGGGTGAAGTTAAAAGGGCGGGGGAAGAGGAAAAGGGTGAGGAAAAGGGATAGTGAAGGGGGAGAAAGAGAGAAAGGGGGAAGGAGGAAAGGGAAGGGGCGGTGGAAGGGGAAAAGGGGGGAAAGGGTGAAAAAAAGAAAGGGGGGGGGGGTAGGGGGGAAAGGGAAATTGGAGAAAAAAAGGGGAAAAAGGGTAAAGGAGCTAGGAGAAGGAAGAAAAAGGGGTTTGGGGGAAAGGGAAAAGGGAAAAAGGGGGAAGGGGGAAGAAACAGGTGGCCCAGGAAAAGGGGAAAGGGGAAAAAGAAGGGGGAAAGAGAAAAGGGAAATTGGGGGGGAAGGGGTGGGGGAAATGGAAAGGAAGGGGAAGAAGGGGGGTGGAAAAGGAGGAAATGACAGCTGAATGGAATGGAAAGGGGGAGGAAAGGGGGGAAAGGGAAAAGATGAATGCTGGAAAGTAGGGAAGACGAAGGAATCTGGTGATGGGGATAGCGAGAAGGGTGGTAGGAGGTGGGGGGGGGGGGTCAAAAAGCTGGGAAAAGGAGAGGAGAAGGGGGAAGAAGAAGGAGGGGAATTTTAAAGAAAAAAAAGGCGAGGAGGAAAGGCCAAATGGAGAGAAGAGAATGAAAAGGCGATGGGATGAAGGGAAAAGGGTGTAGAAAAAGAAAAAGAACGAGATAAGGGAAACAGAGCTAAGAAGTGAGGGGGAAAGGAGAGATTCGAAGGAGATACAGGGACATAAATGGGGGGAAGAGGGGAAGGGGCAGAGGGGGCTGAGTGTGGGGGTGGGAGGGGAGAGTAAAAGGGGCGCCCCCTACCCCCGCCCCACCAACATCCTGGTTTTAAAAACCCAAGCCAAAATACGCTTCAAATGCTCCTCTCAAAATTTTGATTTGGGGCAACGAGCGCTGACCTAAACAGACTTCCCCATTTCCATACAAATGAATCCGGAACAAATGCGGCGATCCCGGGGGGAGCGTTGTAATGCTCCGCGCCGCCCCCGCCTATTGTCCCAGCTGCGCCGCTGTTGCAAGGCTATGTGGGCCGCTGCTCCGCTGCTGCCTGACGGGGCACGTGTACGAGGGGACGGGGCGGGCGTTGATAGCCCCGTTGGGGAGGGGGTCCAGGGGGGGCGGCGGGGGGGGAGGGGGCGGCCTAGGGGGCGGGGGAAACCCTCCGTATGGCTATGTCGCTCACTGTCATGCTCACTTGGCGGCCCTGATCTAATATCGCATCGGTCTGAGCACGGGTCACAGCGCCCGGGTCAGAAATTTGAGGAAATTTCATTTAAATCTATATTCATCTGTATCTTTTTTTCTCAGCCTGTTTTGTTCGCCGGCCCCCCCCCCCCCTCTCTCCCCCCCCGCCCGGGAAGACCTTCTTGGGGGTTTTGGGGGTCTTTTGGTTGGGCGGGCGGGCGCTCCCAATCCCTCTCTCTCTCTCTCCTTCTCCCTTTTCGCCCCCCTCTTCCCCCTCCTCTCCTCTCCTTTTTTCCCTCCCCCTTTCTCTCCCTCTCTCTCTTCTCTCCTTCTCTCTCTCTCTCTCCTCTCTCGTCTCTCCCTCTCTCTCTCTTCCCTCTCTCTCTCTCTCTCTCTCCCCCTCCCCCCCTCTCTCCTCTCTCTCTCTCTCCTCTCCTCTCGTCTTTTCCCCCCCCTCTCCCCCTTCTCTCTCTCTCCCTCTCTTCTCTCTCTCCCCCCTCTCTTCTTCTTCTTTCTCTCTCTCCCCCTCTTTCTCCCCCCCCCTCTCTTTCCTCTCTCTCTCCTCTCTCTCTCTTTTTCTCATCTCTCCTCTCTCTCCTTCCCTCTCTCTCCTCTTTTTCTTTTCTCTCCCCCTCTCTCTCTCTCTCTCCCCCCTTCTCTCTCCTCCCTTCCTTCTCTCTCTTCTCTTTCCCCTCTCCTTCCCCCTCCTTTCTCTCTCTCTCTCTCTTCTCTCTCCTCACTGTTCTCTGTCCTCTGTCTCGCTCTGCCCCCCCCCCTCCCCTTTCCTCTCTTCCTCTCTACCCCTACTTTCTCTGTCCCCCTCCTCCTCTCTTTTCTCTCTCCTCTCTCTCCGGGTCTCTCTTCCCCCTTTTCTTTTCCTCTTCTCTCTCTCTCCTCTCTCTCTCTCTCTTCTGTCTCTTCCTCTCCCCGACTCTCCCTTTTTTCTTTCCCTCCATCTCGTTTTTTCTCTCTCCTCCTTTCACCCACTATCTCTCCCTTGTCTCTCTCTCTCCCTCTTTTCCCTCTCTCTCTCTTCTTTTCTCCTCTCTCTCTTCTCCTCCTTTTCTCCCTCCTCTCTCTCTCTCCTCCCTCCCCCCCTCCCTCCCTCCCCCCCTCTCTCTCTCTCTTTTCCCTCTCCTCTCTCACTCTTTCTGTCTCTTTCTCTCTTTCTTTCTGTTACTCTCTCTTTCACCCACTGTCACTCTCTCAGTCTCTCTCTCTTCTCTCTCTCTCTCTTTCTCTCTCCCTCTCTCCTTCTTCCTCATCTATCCTTCTCTCTCTCTCTCTTTCTCCTCTCTTCCTTTTCTTCTCTCTCTCTCTCCCTTTTCTCCTCTCTCTCTCTCTCTCCTCTCTCTCCCCCTCTCCTCTCTCTCCCCCTCTCCTCTCCCCCTCTCTCTCTCTCCCTTTTCTCCACCCAGAAAATTTCCCTCTCCCTTTCTTTTTTCCT
>NW_023651741.1:2500-5521 GCF_015228065.2 Penaeus monodon
ATATATAATATATATATAGTAATTTTTTTAAAAAAAAGGGGTTTTTTTTAAAAAAAATTTTTTTTTTTTTTGTTTTTTTTTTTCCCCCCCCCCCCCCCAATAAAATTTTTAATTTTTAAAAAAATTTTATTCCTTTCTTTTATTAATTTAAAAATCTTCAAAATTTTTTATTATAATTAACCTTAATTATTTTTTAAAGATATATCAACTGTCTTATCTAATATCTATATATATATGTATGTATCTGTATTTCTATCTATGTACTATATACTATGCATCTCTCTCTCTCTCTCTATCTCTCCTATGCTCTATCTAACTCTATCTCATCTCTATATCATCTCTATCCCCTATCATATTATACCTGTGTGTGTGTGTGATGTAGTGTGTGTGTGTGTGTGTGGTGGTGTGTGTGTGTGTGTTTCCATCTCTCTGTCTCTCTGTGAGCTCATCTTCTATATTGTCCTCTATCGTCTCTCTGTTCACTCTCTGTATCTCTCTCCTACTCTGTGTGCCTATTACTCTACTCATGTCTCTCTTCTATTCTCTCTGATCTCTCTCTCTGTCTCTCCTGTATCCTGTCTCTCTAATTCTACTCCTCTCTCCTCCCCCTCTCTCTCTCCTCTCTATCTCTCTCTCTCTCTCTCTCATCTCTGCTCTCTCTCTCTCTCCTCTCTCTCTCATCTCTCTATTACCCCCTCTGTCATCCCCCCTCGTCTCCCTCTCCTCTCCATCCCCCCTCCACCCCCACCCCCCCCCCCCCCCCCCCCCCCACCCCCCCCCGCCTCCCCCCGACCTTTTGTGTAGCTTTATATGAACCCCACACACTTTGATACATGATTACCCTTTACACACGCATCTTTTCGGTTTGAATCTTACGGTCAGCCAATCAATAGCCACGCCGCCTCAGATAGGGATTTATATTTCCCTTATTGCAAAACGGCTCATATGCATTCGTAATTAATTAAAATGTTATGTTTATCTATCGTTTTCTTGATACACAATTCTTATATATCAGGTGCATAAAAAGTTTTTGTGCCTCTTTTCCAGTATATAAAATATATGTTACGCTCTATAGGATATGTTAGAAAGTCAGTCCATGGCGGTCGCTAAAGCTTATGTGGTAATTGAATTTCAAGCTGAGAATGTCTTCAAATTATTCTGCTCTTCTATAATATAACCTTACAGGCCTCAAGATAGCAAAGTGATCTTTGGATTTATCCTTTGTTTGAAATCGACTATATGCCAACGCGGAGCTCGCCCCCCCCCCCGCCCCCCCCCCCCCACCCCCCCCCCCTCACAGTGGGTACATAGATGTAAAATTCATCACTTCTACTTCTATTGAAGAGCAATGGGTGTAATAAGATTTTTTTTTATTATTTCTATTTTGACAGAATCTTAGATATACATTTGAAATTTTCCAAATCCTCTCGAAGGGAAGATTGGTGTGGTATAGACAATTGAATTGCAGAGTCAGCAAGTACTTTTTACCATGTTTTATTTAAGCTTCCACAATGTTTTGCTTTTAATAAAAAAAAAAAAGAAAAAAAAAAATAAAAAGATATATATGTATATTATATATATATTATATATATAGTATTATATCTATATATATTATATATATATATATATATATTATATATAATAGTATAGTAAAGTATTATATATGTGATGTATACAGTATATACACTATATATATATATATATATATTATATATATATATATATGATATATATATATTATATTGTGTGTGTGTGTGTTGTGTGTGTGTGTGTGTGTGTGTGTGTGTGTATGTGTGTGGTGTGTGTGTTTTATGTGTGTGCGTGTGTTTGTGTGTGTGTGTGTGTGGTGTGTGTGTGTGTGTGTGTGTGTGTGTTGTGTGTATGTGTGTATTATGTATGTATGCATTTGTGATGTATGTATGTATGCGTGTGGATGTATTATGTATTATGTAATGTATGTAGTATTATGTATGTATGTTGGTATGTATGTATGTCTGTATTTGATGTGTGTGTCATGAGGTCATGTATGCATCTATATATCTATATATATCTATATAATCTCTACATCCTATACTATCATCTATATAGATTATATATCTATCTATTTACATACACAACACACCCACACACACACACACACACACATACACATACATATATATACATATATATAATAATATTATATATATAATATATATCATATATAGATATATATATATATATGTATATATATATATATATATATATATAATATATATATATCTATAATTATATAGATATATAATAATATATATATATATATAATATGTGCATACCTATATATACGCCTATATATACATTATATATTTACACACACCCCACACACACACACACACCACACACACACACACACCCACACACACACACACACATATATAAAAAAATTTTTATATATTATATAATATATATAATATTATATATAATATTAAATTAAAATTTTTTTAAAATATATATACATATATATATTTTATTTAAATATTATATAATATAAATAATTTTTAAAATATAATGCATATTATAATTTTGCATATATGTATATATTGGTTATGTATTCAGATAATATACATAAATACAATTTTTATTTAACACACCACCACACCACAAACCCCACACACACACACAACCACACACACCCACACCACACCACACCAAACCCCACACACACCACACACACACACATTATATATATATTTATTATAAAATATATATAATATATATTATAATATAATTTTAATTATAATATTATATATATTTATGATATTTCATATAATATATTATAATATATATATATATAATATATATTATATATTAAAATTTTAAAATTTTATTATATATATATATGCATAATATATATTATAAATAATATATATATAAAATTTATGTATTATAATTATTTTATATATATATATATATATATAAATAATAAAATATTATATATATATTATATATAAAAGTTGTGGGGTGTGGTGTGTGTGTGGTTGT
>NW_023651742.1:0-5521 GCF_015228065.2 Penaeus monodon
TCTTTCTTTTTCCTTTCTCCTTCTCCTCCTTCATTTTTTTTGATTAGGGGTTTCAACCAGGCGTTCTGGGTGGCTGCTACCTTTTTGCAGTTTGTTCGACTATTTTTTTTGATTGGTAAATTTTTTCTTTCCTCCCTTTTTTTTTTTTTTTTCCCCTTTTTCTTTTCATGGCCTCCCCTGAGGGGGCAGGGGGCCAGGGTTCTGTGTGCCTCCCCAAGTTGAGGCATCCTTTTTTTGCCGACTTCAGTCCTTATTATGAGTTTTTGAGCCACATCTGAGAGAGCTTGAGATTTTTTTCTTTATCTGGGTTTTTTGTTTTGTAGTGCCCTTTTTGTCAGTGCTGCTTTGCACTATGCAGTAAACCCGTTCAGGTTCGATTTTTCGGGGGCTGATATATATATTAAAGAGATAGAGACCTTTCTCTTAAATTGGCTTGGTTGGTAGTCGCAAATTGTATTTCATCGGTACGATTTTTCATGATGAAAATTTCCCCTTTTTTAGTTTCAGGCGGTTTCTTTCTAGTTCCTCTTTGTGTTTTGGGGGTTTTCTTTTACGACCCCCCGGTCGAGCTGTTTCAGAACTAGAGTGAGTTTTGCTTCGTTCGGGTGGTTTTGAAGTTGAATCCTATCTTCCTAGATTTTCGGAACGCAAGGTAAAAGGGGCCTCGCATTTGTCTCATCTTGGCATATTATGACATGGGGTCGTGGCGGTGATCATCTGAGCGTGCAGATTTGGGCGTCAAAAAAGGGCTTGCAAAAGGGTTTCCCTCTTCGCGGAGAGGGTCGCCCGTTGGTGGTGACATAGGTAAGGGTGGGGGTATTGCAACCTATGCCATGACACAAGGGGGGGGCAGGAATTGCAACCTACCCTTCCCTTTGGTGGGGCGTAGGGGTGTGTAGGTGTTCCGAGCCTTGTCAGTGGGGCCCTTTTCAGGAACACCCTTTACCCAACACTAAGTTGCAGGGTTTATCCCGCTGCCAGCCCCTTAAAGAGAAGAACCGGGGAGTTCTCGGTACCTCTCAAAAATTTGAAGCTTTGTGGGGGGTGATACTCCCCTGGCCCGAACTGCTAAAGGGGGGGATGGGTCTGTATACTCCCCCAGGCGAAACAGAGTCACCGAACTCTCGCGGGCCCCAGGAAGAGCACAAAAAGGGAAAGGAAGGGGCGGGGGAAAGGGAAAAAAAAAGTCGAAGAGGGTTGGTACGGCCCCCGAATAAATGCGGTGAAAGCCGTGGCTAGCAAGTTTTCAGAGGCGTTTCTAAAACCCCGACCTTTTGGCGGGGGGTCATGACACACAGATTACCGGTCAAGGTCGTAGTACACCAAAATGACTTGACGGGCTGTCTGTGTGTCACTTTGTCAATGTTTTACTCTCGGTAACAGGTAATTTAAAGGGTAAAAAGGGGTTTTTGGGTGCAGAAGAGGGCAAAGCACGTTTTGGAGGCAAACACAAAAAAGGCTGTACAGGAAGGGGTATCTGGCAACTGGTGGCGAGCTCGCGTTCGTCTGGTACGCTGTGGCGTGACTGTGGATTTTGTTGTGTGGGCTCAAGCGCAGAGCAAAATCGAGCAGCTGAAGAAAAGAACCTTCCTCCAAAGCCAGAACTTCGCAAATCTCTAAAGAAAAACTTCCTCCCCTCCCTGCGGTGAATCGGTCCTTACTTGGAGATTCAAGAGAAGGGGGATGGGTTCCGGGCAAGGGTTTGGGGACGGGGGCAGGGGGGGAGCCGAGCAACCCCAAAGGAGTCACCTGATCCCCGGTCGTGCAGCTTTGCGGGGCATATTAAAGAGATGTACCGCGCCCGGCCCCATGCAATTTCGGCCTTGGCTTTCCCCTTACGGACGGTGACGCGCCCCCCCTTGTTTTATGCCACGATGCTATGTGCTTTCAGTAGCCTCTGCCCTCCTAGCCTACTCTTTCCTATACAATTTTCGGCATTAGGATAACTCTGTGCACACCTTTGGTGAAAAAAACCCCATCTTTGGGCGCGTGCTCGGCTGGCGACCTTTCCTCCCCCAGGGAGGGTGGTTGGGGGGCCTTAGAAGGCCTGCCTTACGGTGTGCATAGAGTTGCCCTTTTTTGCTAGGGGTGGTCTGGAGACCATCTGATGTGCCACCTTTTCTTTTGAATAGGGGGATAGGGGGGTAGAGCCCCCTTGTCAGGGCCCTTCAGCAGTTCTGTCTAATGCACTGCTGACAGAACATTAAATTCCCGTCCTGTGATAGGAAAAGTACCTGGATAAAAGTTTGCTTTTCTCCTCACTGTGATGAAAAAGTCTGGGGTTTGGTACTTCAGGGGATGAACGAACAGGAAAGGGAAAGGGCCCCCCCTACCTCACTAGATGAAAATTGGGTGTTTAGAGAGAAAGGGGATTCACGTTAAACCCACTCTGCTAAGAAAAGCCTGGAAAAAAGTTAGCTCCCCTTTCCCTCATGTGAGAAAAAAGTCTGTGGTGGCGTTTTTTTAGAAGACAAGGAGCTTCTGGAACGGTACAGGGCCCCCCTTCTCCCGAGGTGAAACATCCTTTTGATGTTTCAGAGAAAAGGGGATTACCTTATTCACCTGCCAAAAGGAACTCCTGAAAAAATGTAATTTTTCTCCCCCACTGTGTTGAAATAGTCTGTGGCGGCGTTTCAGAGGGATGAAGGAAGAAGGAACGGGAGGACCCCCTCTTTTTCATGAGTGAAACAAACCCCTTGGGCTTTTAGAGAAAAGAGAATTACCCTTTTAAAAAGGGTACAGGTCCCTGAGGAAAGGGGAGGAACTCTGGAAAAAGGAAAACTCCTTCTTCACTGAAGGCAAAAGAACCCCCCACAAACCCAGCCCTCCTAAGGGGGGGCTGTCAGGGATCCCAAAGGAAAAAGCCAGCGAGTGAGGCAGGAAAAAATGGCTGGAATGGTGTGAGCCCTTTGATCACCCTACCACCCTCTCAGGCTATGGGAACGGGTCAAGCGAGCCACCAACCTATCCCCGAGATGCACGCCCAGCCCCCCCGTCAGGGCCAACAGACTAACGAGATTTCCGGAAAACGAGTAGAAACACCTGCAGCCAACTAGGGCAAACAAAAACGCCTACAACCAGACAGATTTTGCTAATCAGAAAAAGGGGCAGCTGAACCCGAAAATTCGACTTTATTTTTTCTCTGAGGGAACTAAAGATGCTAAAAACCCAGTTCTAACCACCCGGCTCTGACGGGATCTGACCCCATCATTTCCCCGGGGAGGGTGGGTGAGCTGCATTCTCCCCCTCATAAAAAGTCCTGGGAAATTCCCACTCCTCCAGATTGGAAGGGGGTACCAATTCCCACCCCTAAACCAAAAGGGACCCGGGGGAAGTACCGGCCCCCATCTTCTCCCACTGTCTGGCCAAGACCCCGAGGGGTGGTACAAAACCGGCCCGAGGGAAAAATGGGACCCCCAAATGAACACTCACGGGTTCCCAGGGCATGAGCACAGCGCACAGCATAGCCACGCTCTAGAGTAAAATAACACGGGCACATCTGGGGGCAATTTTCCCTTTAAACCTGGAAAAAGGTTTTAAATTGGAAAGTCCCTTGCTTCGGAGAGCCTTCCAAAAAGGATCAAGGTAAGCCCCGGGCTTGGATAGGTGACTATTTTACCAATAAAAACGCCAGAGTAAAAATTTCCCAAAGGGTCACCTATCGCAGCACATCCCATAGAGGGAACCCACAGGGTGGGGTTCTCGTCCACCCCCTTTTTATAATTAATGTCCTGTATCCTAAACTAACCCCCATGGGGGCAAGATCATCTCCTATGGACGATCTTGCTATCATCCCCACGGGACCATACGCCAAAACAAAGCCCGCGTTGTCGGGACCTGGTATCCGAGGAGTGTTGGGGGACAGGACAAAAGATCTCTGCAGCCAAACCCAAAAAGCATGGCTCTGGACAAGTGTTAAAGGAAAATCTAAAAATCCGGGGAATAGATTTGGGGTGGGTTCAGGTAGACCGGCCCCCTCTTTCCAAAAGGGAGGTCCATACCTGGTTGACCAACAAAATAAAGACTGTCCGTCATGAGCAATGATGGAAGCCCAAATAGGGGCCAGACCAGTATTTAAAGATCATTCATTACATGCGTCACCCCCATTGTAACTAGCCTCCCTCGTTCTGATTGGCATTAAGAAAACCCTAAAGACCAAGGGAACTCCAAACAAAACCGCCCCGGGTCATTCTGGGGGCCCCAAGGTGGCGAAGGTCCTCAACCTCCTTGTGGAGGCAAACCTTCTCCCCTTGGCCTCCGAATTGCCTAATGGCGCACAATTTTATCAAGGTCATCCAGGGCTCCCAGAACCAAACCCAAGACATAAAAAGTAAAACCCTAGAACAGGATAACGACTGTTTGTAAAAAACTCCTGGCGTCTAAAACATCCAGGGGGGTTTAAACCCATCAGCTCAAAGAACACTACTGGCAAGGGGATGGGCTCCCTCACCCTGACTTTTTCGAACTCCGCCGGGGCAAAACCTCGATAGAGTTTTCGGGTTTAGACTGGCAAAACAAAAGAAAAATATGTATCCAGCCCAAAGGCGAAACCCAGAGGGTCATTCAGCCATCCCCCCCCGGGGAGCAAACTATTACACGGATGGGGTCGTCGATCCCCTTTACCCACATGAGGCGCGGCTTGCACAAGGGACCACAAAACCATGAGGGTAAAAGAAAACGCCTCCTCGCTAAGGCAGGGCATTGCTATCAGGGAGCACTGAGCCCTGCGTCCCTGGGGGAAGGGGGGGCCGTGTCTACACACAGACTCCAAGGGCCGCGACTGTCTTCAGCGCGCTCACCCCTGACAAATCTACCCTTTTGACTACCTCCTCACCTGGCCAGGGATTCTTGCACGGGTAGAAGAAATTTTCAAAACTGGGTTTCCCCGCCACATGGGGTCAGAGGTAAAGAGCTTTTCTGACAATTAGCCCAATTGGCAGGGGTATCCCCTAATCCCTGATAAAACATCAGACCGAAAATTACTTGAGGAGGTTACGGTGAGGCCCCCTCCCTTTCCCCCTGCAGCTTCACGGAGGAAACGAGATCCTCCCCTCGGCCCGCTGGTCCAGTCCAAGGTAGAACCACTGCACTCTCTGAAAAAAACAACAGAGGGACCGAAGTCATTCTGCCCAGAAGCGCCTAGGTTACCATGTGCAGGCAAAACATACAACCATAGAAAAATGAAAGAGGTGTTTTCATGCTTGCGGGGGAGCCCCAACGCCAAGGTACATTACTTTGGGGAATTGCGTCACACGCAATTCCCAAGACAAACGCGCAGAACAAGCCCTCGACTGGTAAGAGATTAGCGGGTGTTACACCACGGGTACAGGGGCACCTGCTGGCAAACCCCCCGCCACGCTAAGCACCGAGTGTCGGACAAACAAATGAGCAGCCAAAAAAACGACACAGCCCGGGCCATAAATGAAGCCCGGGCCCGAAATTCGCAAATCTCTCAAGCAAGATATATATATATATATATATATATATATTATAAAAATAAAATATATATATAGATATATAT
>NW_023651743.1:0-5520 GCF_015228065.2 Penaeus monodon
GCCCCCTTTTTAAAAGGAAAAAATTTTTTTTTTTTTTTTTTTTTTTTTTTTTTTTTTTTTTTAAAAAAAAAAAAATTTTTTTTTTTTCTTTTTTTTTTTTTTTTTTTTTTTTTTTTTTTTTTCTTTTTTTTCCATTTTGGTTTTTTCCTTTTTTTTTGGGGGGGCCTTTTTCTTCTTTTTTTTTTTTTTTTTTTTTCAAATTTTTTTTGTTTTTTTTTCTTTTTTAATTTTAAAAAAAACCTTAAATTTTTTTGTGGTTTTTTTTATTTTTCTTCTTTTTTTCCCTTTTTTTTTTTTTGGATTTTTTTTTTTTTTTTAACTTTTTTTTCAACAAATTTCCCATTTTCCCCCCTTTTTTTGAAATAAATTTTCCCCCCCCCCCTTTTTTTTTTTTTTTGAACCCCCCGGGGTTTTACCTACTTTGTTTTAAAAACTTGGGCCCCTTAAAAATACGGGAATTTTTTTTTAGAAAATTCCAATTTTTTTCAAAAATTTTTTTTTTTTAAAAATTTTTTTTTAAATTTTTTTTCTTTTTAACCGGGTTTTTAAAAATTTTTTCCCCCCAAATTCCCAAAAATTTTTTTGAATTCCCCCCCTTTTTTTTTTTTTTTTTCCTTTTTTTAAAAATACTTTATCTTTTTTTCCCACTTTTTTTTTTTTTTTTTTTTTAAAATTTTTTTCCTTTTTTTTTTTAAAAAAGGCCCCCCCGGGATTTTTAAAACCCCCAAATTTTTTTTTAAAAATTTTTAAATTTTTTAAAAAATTTTTTAATTTTTTCCCCCCCAATATTTTTATTTTAATTTAAAATTTTTTTTTTTAAAAAATTTGGGGTTTTAAAAAAAAATTTTTTTTTTTTTAATTAAATTTTTTTTTTTTTTTTTTTTTTAAAATTTTTTTTTTTAAATGGATTTTTTTTTTATTTTTTTAATTTTTTTTCCCCCGTATTGGTTTTTTTTTTTAAAGTTTTTATTTTTGTTTTTTTTTTCCAAATATCCCCATAAAAGTTTCAAAATTCATTTTTTTTTATAAAAAAATCCAAAAAATTTTTTTGGGTTTTTTTAATTTGTTTTTTTTTTTTAAAATATTTTTTTTTTTTATATTATATTATTACTTTTTTTTTATTTAAAAAAATTTTATTATTTTTTTTAAATTAAAAATTAAAAATTTTTTTAAAATTAAATTTTTATTTAAATTTATTATTTTTTCAAATTTTAATTTTTTATTATATCCAAATTTTTTTTTTATTTAAAAATTTTATTTTATTTTTTAAAAATTTTTTTAAATTTTTTTTATTCTTTATTTTTTTTTTTTTTTATTTTAGTAATAGTAGTTATTGTTTATGATTATTATTATTATCCTTTATTGTTAGTTGTAAGTACCATTATTATTTTCATATTTACCATTATCATTATCATTATCACAAATCATTATCAATCGTCTTACCATTGTCTTTTCCATTGTCCCTATTTTTATTATTACTTTATTTATTAATTATTATTAATTATTATTTACTAAAATTAATTTTATTATTATCATTTTATTTTTTATTTATATCATTATCATATTTACATTAATCATATTTCATCATCATCATTCAATTTAATCATCATCCCTTTATCCATCATCATCATCATCCATCATTTATTTCATCATCATTTATCATCCATCAAACCATCATCCCTAAAGCAAATATTTTTTATTGATATTGTTTTGTTATGTAGGTTGCTGTTTATTGTTTACTATTGTTATAATAATTTTTTTCTTTTAGCCATTATTATAATCATCATTTTATTATCATTATTTTTAACATTTCTTATTTCTACTATTGTTATTATCCATTATTTATTATTATTTATTTATTATTATTATTATTTTATATTATTTGGGTTATTATTTTTTATTATTATTTTTTATTCTGTTTTTTGATGTTTTTTAATATCATTATCATATTAAACATCCCACCCCTAATCATTATTATCATTTATTAGTATCAAGTTTTGGTGGCAGTATAAATAGCATTAAATATTAGTAATAGTAGTAGCATTTGGTTTTGCATTAGTAAAAAAAAATTTAGTAGTATTAGATAATATTTCTAGTAGAAGAATTTCCACTATTATCATTACCATTATTATCATTATCATTATTATTGTTCTTAATTTTTTTATTATTTTCCATTATTGTTCAATATTTTTTTTTTCATTTATCATATGCTATTATTAAATTTTTAATTATATTATTATTATTATATTATTTTATTATTATATTATTTATTAAATTATTATCGTTTTTTATTAATAATGTTATTATTATTATTTTTTGTTTTTATTATCATTTATCATTAAATTTCCATTTTTTTTTATAATTAAATGTTATTATTACTATTATTAGTATTATAAAATTTTTTTTTCTCACTATTCCTGTTATAATGGAAAAAATTGTAAATAGAGCATCCCTTTATCATCATCATTATCTCAATTCTTCCTCAACACCATTAAAATCCTCATTCATGATTTTGTATCCTGTTCTTTATAACTTCTGTCATGAGAAACACGGGAATTACCAAAAACATGGGGAAAAGGATACATGCATTTTCCACCCAAAGACTTACCTCGCTTTGCACTCGAAAAAATTAACGAGCATATATGCCAGGTTAAATGAAATGTGGAGATGGAGTCCGTAGAGTTTTGTGCTGTAAAAAATTACCCTGTGGCATCGCCCAAATTTAAGGACCATGAGAAGGCTTGTGTGGTATATATACAGACAGATGATTGGCACATGTCTGTGTGATTAAAACACAAAACCGCATTCTTTTTATTGTTGAGTTTGTTCTTAACAACACTTGGTTTTTATCTTTTTATTATCTATTTACTATTACACTATTCTTCATCATCATTCATCATCATCATCATCATCATCATCCAATCATCATCACACCATTTATCATTTATTATCATCATTATCATCATTATCATCATTATCATCATTATCAATCATTATAATCATTATTCATTATATTTCATTATATTATCATTATCATCATCGTCATCACCATCCATCTTAAACATCATTATTATTTATCATCATTATTATTGTTATTGTGATCATTATTATATTATTAACTTATTATCATTATTATTATTATATTATTATATTATTATATTATTATTTATCTATTTTATTAATATTTTATCAAAGTTATTATTATAGTACTAGCATTATTATATTAACATTATAATTATACCATAAAACCTATTATTATGTTACATTAGTTAGTAATCAATCTTTTGGGCCATACCTCCATACTTTTCTTCCGGGGGTCATTAAGATTAGTACAAAGCATTATTAAAAATGCATTAATTTAACTAGTGAGAGAAGGGGGGGTGAGGAGTGAGGTGGGAGGGGAGATTAGTTTATACTTTTTATCAGAAAGTTAAAACATAGAAAGATAGATACTTATCTATCCACCATTAGAAAGACAGAATGTGGAATTAAGCGCGGGGAGAGTGAGAGAAGGCGACCGATGACACAGCCAAGGAAGGAGAGAAGAAAGAGGAGAAGAGAGGGAGGAGGGGAGGGAGAGAGAAGGAGACCGAGGATGACGAAGGGACGCGAGAGAGTAGAGGAGAGCAGAGAGAAGAGAAGAGAGAGAGAGGGAGAGAGGTGGAGGGGAAGGACAAAATAAAATATTCAAAAAGTGTACAAAAACAAATTTACATTTTAGTCCCATATGCCACACTAAAATCTTCATAAAGACACAAACGCAATCACAACAGGTAAAACCAAATCTTCCCCAAGCATACAAACCAACTAGAGCAAAAAGAACTCATTCCCTTTTTCGTAAAACCGATAACCAGAAACTAACAGCTTATCCCTGCTTCGACGTATTTTTGCAGATGCGAATAGGCCTCCACAACCGGCCCTGTTCTCGCAGGTTTGTGGTTGGGACAGCCGATGCCCCCGGTTTACTGCATGTTCGGCTCCAACGTGACTCTCGCCAACCAGTTCGAGTCAGGTTCCGAGGGTCAGAGGGTTAATAAACAGTCCGATTAAGCACAGGGTGAGGTTTTTTTTATGGGGGAGGTTGCTTGAGTCAAGTGATAAAATTAGGACAAAACGTGGGGGGATTATACTTAATACATGTCTTTTTACCACAACACCAACCCCACAACACAACCCCACACAACACACAACAAAACACAACCACACACCAAACAAAAAAACAAATTAAATTTAAAAATATTATAATATTTATATATATAATTTATAAAAAATTATATATATACCTATATATATATATAGATATATATTATAATAAAATATATATTATATATATGTATATATGGAAAAGGAAAAAAAAAACAAAGAAAAAAAATATAATTTATATATATAACTATATTAATATAATTGTTGAAAAGGAAAAAACACCACCAAAAAAAGAGTGTTTCCGGGAAAAAAAACGTTCGGTTTACGACAATGATTCATTACACATGTTTTTTCTGTTTTCCCTTTACCTTTGTTTTTTACACGTTTTGAGTTAGTGTTGGTTGTTGGTGTGTGTGTGTGGTCTATATATATATATAATTATATTTATATATATATATATATATATTATATTTTTATATTAATAATTATATATAATAAAATATAAAAATATATATATATATTATATTTTATACACTTTATATTGGGTGGTTTTTGTTATTGTATGTAATGGGGTGTTAGTGGGGACTTTTGGTGTGTGTTTTGTGGTGGTGTGTGGGTGTGTACATGCAATCTCCATGTAATGCAAAATATGTATTTTATCCGTTCTATCCATCAAATTCATCCAGCCATCCACCAATCCATCCGTTTGTTCATCCATACACAACCCTGCATTCATAATTTATGCCTCCCTTTTACAAGCAGTCATGCATCCATCGTTTCACCACAGACATTTTACAGACAGAAAGAGAGAAAAAAAAATTAAATACATGCACACAAAAAAATAAATTTTTCACCCCACACGAGGCCCCCAATTTTTATGGAAAATTTTTTTTTTGTGACATTTCGATGGTATTTTTCATTACGACAGTAAGCTTTTTTTTTTTTCCGGTTAACCATAATAAATAAAAACTAGGCTTATTAATCCTACCCTAATATCTTTTACTACATTCCTTCGTTTTTTATGGAGGATGCTATTGAGGACGTCCACGCTTTAGCCCTTTTTTAAAGTTGGAAGTTTTCTTGCTTTAAAATTTTTCGCCTATTTATTATTTATTTATTATTTTTTCTCTCTCTCTCTCTTTCTTCCCCTCTTGTCTCCCTTTTTTTATTTTTTTTTCGTAAAGTTTTTCTTTCAAGATAAAAATAAAAAAGATGGGATGATTCAAAGCATGGATACTTTTTTTTTATATCGGCCGGAAAAAAAGGAATTTTCGCCCGCGGAATATTAGCCAAATGTGGTTTTATTTCGCACAACACCCTTTTAAACCATTCTGCTTTAAACTGTCTCTCTTTTTTCTTCCTTCTCTTGTTAAAACC
>NW_023651744.1:0-5520 GCF_015228065.2 Penaeus monodon
CCCCCCCCCCCCCACCCTCACCCCCTTTTCACCACACTCACCCCCTTCCCAACATTCACCCCCTTCCCACACACCCCCCCCCTCCCACAAAATACCCCCCTTCCCACACACTCACCCCCTTTCCCACACTTCCCCCCCTTCCACACACACCACCCCTTTTCCCCCCTTCCCCCCCTTTCCACACACACTCACCCCCTCCAAACCAACCCCCACCCCTCACCCCCTTCCTCACACACTCACCCCCCTCCACACCACTCCACCCCCTCCACACACACTCACCCCCTTCCTCACACACTTACCCCCCTCCACACACACCCCCCCCACACCACACACCCCCCCCACCACACCACAACCCCTCCACACACACTCACTCCCCTCCACACACACTCATACCCCCCCCTCCCCCTCCACACACAAGCCATCAGGACCGCATTCCTCTGACCAACTCCTTTAAGAAGTCCGAAGCTGCCCTCGCATCTTTTCACGCTCGCCGCCCTCGTCAGCGTGTTTAAAACAGCGCTCTAAAAACATGAAATGCTTTACGACTGTTTGCGTTGGTTTACATTCCTGGGAGCTCGTTAGTCATAAAGCGATGCTGACAGAGCCCCGTTCGCCGGCCTTCAAACAAGACTGTTTTTCGATAGGTTTAATTTGGTGTACGCTGTGCTCTGGGACACACGAATGCCGATCGAGACAAAGGCGTCTGGTTTATTTGTGTGTGTGTGTGTGTGTGTGTGTGTGTGTGTGTGTGTGTGTGTGTGTGTGTGTGTGTGTGTGTGTGTGTGTGTGTGTGTTTGGATACTTGAATGTGTTTTATATATTTATGGGTGTATATGTGTGTGTGTCTATGCTTTTGGTTCCATAACATGTATGTACTTCTGTCTATCTGTCTTTCCGTCTAATGGCCTTCTTTTTCCGCTCTCGGCCCTAAATCCCTACAATCTTCTGTCCAGGGGCCTATATATGGGCCGCAAAACTCATTCCAATTGCATGAGAATGATGGATTTTATGGTGTTATGGTTTCGGGGAGCTAAAGAAATGACACAAAAAAATGTCTTTTAAAAAACCCAACGGCCATGATTGATCTCTGTTTCTCCCCCACCTACATCTGGGAAGAACACTGTGGGGGGCGGTAAACGATGCCTCGCTGAACCCCATTGCCTATGCTATAATGGGGTATTGTGTGTTTTGTTTTTTTTTTTTTTAACTTTTAGCCTTTTTAGGAAGATTGAAATTATTATTTAGTCGGGCGGGCCGTCTTGCTGCATCATAATTTCACTTCTGCCTTCTTTGAGAATTTCGCCGACACTGTATTAAAACAACAAAGGGAAAAGAAAAAAGGGAAAAAATTTACCTGAAGAAGCAATAAAGTAAAAACCGCCTTCGGCATATCCGTATTTTTAAATGTTTTTTTTTTCTGTTCTTCCCCTCGTCGTTTTTCATTTCTTTTTCTTCTCCGCCTCCTTCGTCTAAGGGGCAAGGATCTCTTGATAAAAGGGTTCTTCCCTAACTTAAAGGGCATGTTTCTTCCCTATATATTGACTCGAAAATTTTTTGATTTGAAAAAAAAAAAATAGTGGCGCTAATCCCCCCCCTCCCCCCCTACTCCTCTCCCTGTTTCCTGTTCTGATATGTTGCTCCTTATATCTTACCTTATCCTATCTATCGCCGAATCCCACATTTCGTTTTCAAATAACCAATAATTCGAATTCAAAAACAGATAAATTCCCTTTGAGATGATAACATTTAGGCACAGCAATCGCCCATCAGTAACGTGATTTAATAGACGCCACCAGCTCTTTTCTGTCACTTAAGGGGGATATATGGACACAGGCCTTTCATATGACACTAATAGATTACGCCTGTTTGTGTGTATAGGCTCTGTGGTCACTTGGCCAAGGGATGTAAGTGGTATTTAAGTCACACCCATTGTAACCTTACGTGAACACTCTCTCCTCTCTCTCTCCTTCTCTCTCCTCTCTCTCCTTCCATCTCCTTTTTTCTCTCCTTTCCTCTCTCTCTCTTCCTTTTCCTCTCTCTCCTCCTCTCTCCTCTCTCCTCTCTTCTCTCTTCTTCTCTCTTCTCTCTCCTCTCTTCTCTCTTCTCTCTCTCTCTCTCTCGCTCTCTTTTCCTCTCTCTCTCTTCTCCTCTCTCTCTCTCTCTCTCTCTCCTCTCTCTCTCTCTCTCTCTCTCTCTCTCCTCTCTCTTTCTCTCTCTCTCTCTCTCTCTCTCTCTCCTCTCTCCTTCTCTCTCTCTCTCCTCTCTCCTCTCTCTCTCTCTCTCTCTCTCCCCCTCTCTCCCCCCTCCCTCCCTCCCTCCCCTCCTCCTCCCCTCTCTCTCTCTCTTTCTCCCTTTCTCCCTTTCTCCCTTTCTCTTTTTCTTTCCCCTTTCTCTTCTCTTCAACACACACAACACCCAACACACACCCACACACACACACACACACCACACCACCACACACACACACACCCACACAACACAACAACAAAAATTATAATTAAAATATATATATATATTATATATATATATATATATAAAAATAATAAAAAATATATATAATAATATAATACAAATATAATAATACATATATATATTATATATTATATTATATATAATATATATTATTATCCATATATAATATTTATATATATATAATTTAAAAATTATATATATTATATATTTTTTTATATATTTTTAATATTATAATATTATATTATATTAAGGGAGGAAAATATATCAATTAAATATTAACTGAATTAAATTAAAAGCCTAAACTAAATAAAGTTTAGTTTGTTCTTTTCACTCCCTCCATGGATACTCGTACCATGTATACATCCCTATCCCAACAGTACTCACTCCTCACCCCTACTTGCGAAATGCACTCTCACCTCTACTTAAACTACACGAACAATGAACATACAAAAACTACAAAACACCTCCTCCCCCGCAACACTCAATCAAAGAACCAGAAGCATCACAATAATAAAAAAAGGAATTCGATATTATTTTTTTTCATCTCGATCGAGAAAAAATCCCCCACCCCCTCCCCCCCAACCCCTCACCCCCCTTTGCTCTTCCTATTCCCCTTTTTTTCCCCTCTCTCTATCTCTATTCTCTCTCTCTCTTCTCCCCTCTCTTCATATTCCCTTTCACCAAATGACTCCCTTTATAAAATGGAGGCCCTCAAAAACCCTTTGTTTTTCGTCTTTTTTTTTAAAGGTTCTAACCCTTTGAGAACTACGACTTAACGGCAGTCATCCCCCCTCCCCCCCCTTTCCCCACCCCGCCCCTTCCCCACCCCCTTTTTCCTTAAAGGGCCCATCGCACAGGTATTCATGGGGATGCTAACCCTTTGTATTCGGTGTATGGTTACTTTTTTGGGACTGGATTTTAATGCAATCCCCAAATACTTCCGTTGTATGGGAAGGGGAGAGGGCCGGTTTCGCTAAGTAATTTGCTCTCTCTTAGAGTCATGTTTACGGGATGTTCTGAGTGACTAATTATCCGGGGGGTGTTTCTGCGGACGGGTGGAAAGGGTTTGGTAGGGCATGTGGATTACACGAGATGCACAAAACATCATACGCACAGGCACATATCAGACACACGGTACACCGCCGCTTATAATATAAGGATATACTTGTGTGGTGTGTGTGTTGTGTGTGTGTTGTGTGTTGTGTGGTGTGTTTGTTTGTTTGTGGCGTGTGGCCCGTTTGCAATATGTGCATCATTCCATTATCTCGTTTAATACTGGAACAGCTAGCATACCCCCCCACCCCCCCCCACCTCACCTCTCTCTCTCCTCTCTCTCTCTTTTCCTCTCTCCTTTTCCCCTCTCCTCTCTCTCTCTTCTCTTCTTTCTCTCTCTCTCTCCTCTCCTCCTCTCCTCCTCTCCCCTCCTCCTCTCTCTCTTCTCTTTTTCTCTCTCTCTCTCCCCACTCACTCTCACTCTCACTCTCACCTCACTCACTCACTCACGCACTCACTCACTCACTCACTTCACTCCTCACCCTCACTCACTCCTCTCTCTCCCTCTCCAAACTTTCCCCCCTTTTCACCCAAAATAATACCCCAAACAACACACACAAACCCCAATTGGTATTTACCTTGCTCATGTTAACAGTTGTCCAAAGAGGGGTACTCAAACCCATAAAAAAAAAGCTTCTCCATATCCCTTTCCTCCAACCCACATTCATATCGACAGTATCCAGTCACATGGACCCCATAGGGGCCGTCATAATAATTTCACAATGGAAGGTTGCTGCACCCGGCGGGTCGTCACAGCTGACCCCGGGGTCAGAGGACCTCCCCACTGCACTCGTCTCTCTCTCTCTCTCTCTCTCCTTCTTCCCTCTCTCCCCTTCTCCTCCTTTTTCTCCCTCTCCCCCTCTCTCCTCTCTCTCTCTCTCCCTCTCCCCTCTTCTCTCTCCCCCTTCCCCTCTCTCTCCCTCTCTTACAGCGCCCACCGTCATGAGGACTGCCACATCACTCGTCTCCTCTCTCTCCTCTCCTCCCTTTCGTCTCTTCTCTCTCTTTTCTCTTCTCTCTCTCTCTCTCCTCCCCTCTCTCCTCTCCCCTCCTCTCTCTCCTCTCTCTCTCTTCTCCCCCTTGCTAGTTACGTTTTTTCCTAATATTTTATCATTCATTCATCTAATTCTGTTCGCCTAAACCCCCCCCCCCTCTCTCTTCCCCCTTTCATTTGCTCTCATTCTCTTCCCATAGATGCTTTCAATTTCCTTTTCCCTCCTTTTCCCCTTTCCCCCCCATCTCACCCTCTTTTTCCCTCCGATTTCCACTGCCCACTCTCCTTTCCCTCCCCCCCCCACTTCCTCCTCTCCCCTCCCCCCACTTTCCCCCCTCTCCCCTCCCCCCACTTCCCTCCTCTCCCCTCCCTCCAATTCCCTCCTCCCCTCCCTCCACTTCCCCCCCTCTCCCTCCCCCCACCCCTCCTCTCCCCCCCCCCACTTCCCTCCTCTCCCCCCCCCCCTTCCCCCCTCTCCCCCCCCTCCATTCCTCCCCTCCCCCCCTTTCCCCCTTCCCTCCCTCTCCCTCTTTTCCCCCCCCCCCCCTTCCCCCTCCCCCCCTTCCCTCCCTCCCCCTTCCTTCCCCCCCCCTCTCCCCTCCCCTCTCCCCTCTCCCCTCCCTCTTCCCTCCCTCCCCCTCTTCCCCCCCCCCTTCCCTCTCCCCTCTCCCTCTCCCTCTTCCCTCCCCTCCCCCTCTTCCCTCCCCCCCCCTCTTCCCCCCCCTCCCCCTCTTCCTCCCTCCCCCCCTTCCCTCCCTCCCCCTCTTCCCCCCCCTCCCCCTCTTCCCTCCCTCCCCCCTTTTCCCTCTTTTCCCTCCCCCCCCCTCTTCCCTACCCCCCCTCTTCCCCCCCCCCCCCTCTTCCCTCCCTCCCCCCTTCTTCCCTCCCCCCCCCCCTTCTTCCCCTCCCCCCCTTTTTCCCCCTCTTCCCTCCCTTCCCCTCAAAACACTCCCCCCCTTTTTTTTTTTTTTTTTTTTTTTTTTTTTTTTTGGGGGGGGGAA
>NW_023651745.1:0-5000 GCF_015228065.2 Penaeus monodon
TCGACGATTTCAAAAACTTCCCCGGTTTTTTTTAAATAATAAAAAATTTGGAATTATAATTACCAATGCCGAAAAAGGAAAAAATTTCCTTAAAAGTTGATTGTAAAAAAAGCTATTCCTTTTGAAAAGACAACTCGAGTATAAAAAAGCGCTCCAACCTTTACCTTTCTGTCACGGAGTCATTCATATATAAAATAATATATTAAAATATTAATATTAAAAAATATATATAACATACAACAATTAAGATATGCGTGAACCCGGGACTCAAACATAAACCCACCGTTAAAAAAAAAAAAAAAAAAGATATATATATAATAAATATATATAATAATTATATAATATATATATAAATATATATAATATATATATAAATATAATTTTAAGTGATATATATATACATATATAATATATATATAATAATAATATTTTAAAAATTTTTATATATATATATTATATATTATGCACACTATTATATTTATATATTAATTATATATATATATATTTTAAAAAAAAAAAATATTATATAAAAATATATATATATATATAATATATATATATAATATTTTTTTTGTATGTATACACAACATACACATAACATACACAACCCCACACACACACACACAAACCACACACACACCAAACCATATATTAAAATATATTTTTATATATTAATATATATATAATATATAAATATATATATGTAAAAAATAATTTATATATTATATCATATATAAGTATAAAAAATATATTAATATATATATATATATATATATAGAGAGATATAATATATAATATATATATATATTTATATAAATTAAATTTTAATATACTATTGCTGTTATTAGATAGTTTTAAAAAATAATATAATTGCAATAATTGCAATAAAAATATAATAATTTAATAAAGATGTTTAAAATTGCAATAATGAGATGAAAATGAGATAATTATATGATAACGATAACAAGATGAAAACATGATAATAATGATGATAATAACAGAAATTGGTCTATATAAAATTTAAAAGAGGCAAAGAAAAAAAATCCCAAAAGTTGAAAAAGCGGCAAAATTAGTTTTTTGAGGTTTTACCCCAAAAATGATTTTTTCGTTCTTTGATGTTTTTGGCAATTTTGGGGTAATAAGAAATTATTATAAAATTTGTTTTAATAAGAAAAAGTATGAAAAAAATGAGAATAAAGAAAAATTTTGATAACGTTTGATTATATTAAATTATTACTATTTCTTTATTATTTGTTAGATTTTTATTATTATTATTATTATTATTATTTTTATTATAATCATTATTATTATTATCTTAATATTAAAAATTTTATCATTATTTTTTTATTACAATTATTATTATTATTATTATCATTACATTATTTTTTAAAACGATATGAAATTTTTTATGAAATCGTTATTTGTTATTTTATTGTTTTTTACTATTATTGTTGTCTTTTTAGTATAACTATATTGTTACGCCGACCCCCTCGTCTTTCCACCAACACAAGGTAGGCTAGGCAGCCCGCTGCTTTCACGGGGTCGTGAACACTAAACAGCCCCAAGGGGCCCCAAAGCCCCACAGCGTCCAGAACATTAGGCAAAAAAGGGGGAAATCCAGATGTCACACTGCACGAACAGCTTATAACAGGGAAACCCAAAAATTTTAAACGGTCACAAGGGCACACCGAGTTTCACAGGAGCAGTACCCAAACGCGTCTCCTTTTGGGGGTCCTCCGCTCCCCCGCCACCCCAGTTGCGTCATTTTTGCCAGGTCCCTTATGTTAACACATGCCCAGGTACCCCTTTTCAGTTAACACATTTTTCGCACAGAGACAAAGACCACGGCGTAGCACTACCCCCCTTATAAACAGACGACCGTCTGCTCTGACATCCCAAAACTGAAAAAAAACTACAAAAATTTAAAAAATCAGCCCTGGGAACAAACAAAATTTCTTCAAAAAAAATTAAACGTAATTAAAAATCATTCTCAGAACACAAAAATCTTTATCCAGTCCCTTTTTTTTCGTCTCGCTGGGGCGCTCTGGAGGAGGTGTGGGCATGGTAGATGGTAGTGGCACCCAGAGGGGTATTCCCCCCAAAGCCCGGCCCATGGTCCCACTGACGTCTTTTGCTTTCCCCTCACCGCCCAAATGCTCGTCCTCATCTCGGTCCCGTTCCATCCTAAACCCGCTACTGGGGCTAACTATCTTTTTTTCATCTTGGCCCAGGAGTAGCTTCCTGCCCATGGTAACCCCACAGCGGTCCATGTAGAAAAGACGGCTTTTTCCCCCTCGCGAATTCGATGGTGATATGAGGGGGCCCATACATGTGTAGGGGCCCCCCCGGGGGGCCTGTAGCTTCGGCGACGGGGGTTTAGCAGCCACACTCTGCACCTAATTGTACCTAATTCCCCTCATGCCCCGGGTATAGGTTCCTTCAGGAATGGCCGATCCCTTTGAGCTCCCACCATCGTCGGCATTTCCGTGGGGTTAGCGGCGCTCCGGGGCCCCAAGTCCTCGGGGAAGTAGGCAAGGGGCCCCACCCCAAACCCAAAATCCTTTTTCCCCGACGACTTTTGGGACGCCCCACTTTCCAAAGTCCCCAGTTTTGCACCAGCTGGCACCTTCAGGTCCTTTTTGGAGAATTAGCTACCAACACTGTAACTAACCCCTTCCTAGTCCAACAAGCTCCGCCCAACTGCTACGCCATCACCCAGCTCGGGTTTTTTAAGGGGTCCACGGGGCCCTCTACTCCACGCACACTTTTGACAGTCGACACCGGATTCAGACTCTGTCCTGGGGAAAGTGCAGTCGTTAAACCCTAACCCCTCTGCACAGAAAAACCTCTGGAAGCAAGGGACATTTTCACAGCCCCCTCACCAGCTTCCCGCCAAGGTCGAACATCCCTTTATCTGATCGGTAGTAAACCCCAGCAAGCAGTGTTTGTCAGACGGCCACATACCCCGGGCAGCCGTTGTACCGTGCTCCCCACCAATACGGCCCAGGGCCCCCTTGAGCTGCACAGAATGCCCGTGACCCCACACAGTCTTGTGGTGCGTCTGGAAGTCGCATAGGGGCCAACATATCAGGCCACATAGGTTTTCTCAGCCCCAGTGTCCATGTCGGGCGGCAGGCTTCCCATCTAGAGCCCCCCCTGCTTTGTGCTGGTTCGACGGCAGCTTACCAAGGGGGGGCCCGGGAACCCGAGGAGGGCTGGGTTTTTCGTCCCCTTCCCCAGCCTGTCCGAGTTTCCCCCGCCCATTCCTTACCTTAGGACATGCACTGGATGGGACAAACTGCCACAGCCTTGCGCACTGCTGGAAGGCATAGAATCCGTCGGGTTTGAGAGGACGTGTTCTCCGCTCCCTCCGACACCGACTATTGTCCCCTTTCCCTCCGCACCCCCCAACACAACCCTTTGGAAAAAGTCCCGGGGGCTCACCTTCCTCAATGCTACCTTTCCCATTTTAGCTTCCCGGCCCCCGGGGGTCAGGCGGGGTGAGCAGGGGGCCCAGGCACTTTTTCCCTCAGGAAGGGCCCTCGAACTCCAAGGCCTCGCCACGCACCTGCGGGTCCTCGGGGTGACCCGCGGACGTAGTTTGAAGCTGCGGGTTTCTGCAAAGCGTCAAAAAAAAATCGGGGGCCCGGGGACCATGATATCTCTTCTGCAGCGCAGGGTAGACCCCCTTTACCAGCGCCCACATCCTGCGAAATGGGACATGTCTCGCCACGCTCCGGTCCGCTTGTTCAACGCGCCCGATATACTCGGCTGGTGGTGGTGCCCCCAAACAGGTTTCAAAGCCCCCGCCACGTGGTGTAAAGGAGTTGGGATCAGCATATGACCCAACACTCCCACCAAGGGCCCCTTAGGGTTTTTCCAGCTCAGGGCCTTCTCTCCTGGCTCCGCCCTGGGGAGATGCCCGCATTTCAAATTTGGGGCCCCATGCCTCCAGGCCCCCCCTTTCCCCTCGTACTCGCTGGGTTACGCCTCACAGAATGCGGGGGCCCAGGGTGCTGGGTGGAGAACGCGTGCCGGAACTAAACGCCCCGGGGGGGAGGGAAGGGGGGGAGGGAACGGGCGGGTTGACCGGGTCCGAGTTTTCCGCCACCTATACCCAAGGGGGCGGTTCCCATGGGTCCCCAGCCCTTTTGCACGACCACGGCTCCAACACGACGTGCGAGGGCCCGGGGGTTTCCCGCCAGGACCCCCGAGACCCCCGTAAATTTACACTTGGCATCTGTTTCCAGAACTCGTCTGCTTTCTCTGCTTGCAACGTTCTACCTCATGAGCCCCCTTTTCCCCTTCACTTCCCCCTAGGCCCCGAACCTCGCCCCTTTAGAGTTGCACCCCCTCCATCAGTTCATCTTACGCGTTGCAGGCCTTGTCGGTTACGCTGGTTTCCCCTTCACGATGCAAATTGCTTGTAGCACCCCAAAAGTCGGCAGAACTGTTCCCCGCCTTCCTTGCCTGCATCTCGACGAGATGGGCGCCTACTCGTGTGCCCTCGTGCCCGCTCTTCTGCCCTTGTGCCATTTCCTCCCCATACGGCCAGAATGGGTGATCAGATCCATTGGGTCGGCTTCACCTCACCGTTGCTTCAATCAAGCCTCCTCTCCCTCAGGGCCGCCCTCTTTGACGACATGATAATCGGCGCTTCATGATCAAATATCACAAATCCCCCTCCACCCTTTTTTACACCCGGCCGCCCGTTTTCCCGCCACCAAACAAGGCAGGCTAGGAGACGGCGTGTATTCACAGGGCGGAAATGAAAGCTCAAAAGGCACCCAAACACCCCAGGTCCTAGAACACCCCGAGGGGAAAAAACCCCCTTGGCGAGGGGGGGCACGAAATAAACACAAAAGACAGTCTTTTCCCTTTTTTTTTCACAAGTTATTTTCCGTACATTTTCTAAGGCACAATACAGGGGGAATCCCATGTCACACGCCGATAAGCTTTAACAAGCAACACAAAAGTTTATTGGTCACAAGGGCACACAC
>NW_023651745.1:10000-12500 GCF_015228065.2 Penaeus monodon
AATAATAATAAAAACAATAACAATAAACAATAATAACGATTTTGTAATAAATGTTTATATCAGTATTTTAATCAATATCGTTATTACTGTAATTGTTACTGTTATTATAATTATTTTTCCATTTATACTACCAGTAAAATTAATAATAATGATAATAATAACAATAATCATATTATTAACAATATTATAACGATTATTATTATTATCATTATACTTATTATTATTATTGTTATTATTACAGTTAAAATATATTTTTTGCAAAAATTTATAATAATTAAAGTAAAAAATAATAATAATAATAATATTTTTATTATTATTATTATTAATAATGAAAATAATAATAAACTATAACAATAATAATGATAATAATAATAATAATAATGATAATGATAATAATAATAATAATAATAATAATAATAATAATAATAATAATAATAATAATAATAATAATAATAATAATAAAAAATGATAATAATAATAATAATAATAATAATAATAATAATAATAATAATAATAATAATAAAAATAAAAAGATAATAATCATCAAAGGGTTATCAAAATTCCCCTTATTTCACTTTATCATGCTTATTGTCATGATTAAAACAATTCTGGTAATTATTATCTTTATTACCATAATAATTGCCCAAATCATCAAATGAATAAAAAAAAAAGCGTCATTTAGGAGTGTACTCTTAAAAGGCTATATTTCGCTAGATTTTGCCGCTTTTTCAACTTTGGATTTTTTTTTCTTTAACCTCTTTTATTATATATGAACAAAATTCCTGTTATTATCATATTATTATCATGATTATCATCATTACTATCCTTATCATCATTATTGTCATCATTATCATCATTATTGCAATTATCATCATTATTGCAATTATTATCTTTATTATTGCAATTATTGCAATTATAATATTGCTACGCCTGTGGGTCTTTGTCTCTGTGCGAAACATGTGTTAACATGAAAAAGGATGACCTGGCATGTGTTAACATGAAGGGACTGGGCAAACATGACGCAACTGGCTGTGAGCGGAGGAGGGGAGGAACAACCCAAGAGGAGACGCAGTTGGGTGCTGTTCCTGTGAAGACTCGTGTTTTTGCCCTTGTGACCAGATAAACTTGTGTTGCCTTGTTATAAGCTGTATCGTGCAGGTGACATGCTGGATTCCCCTGTATTGTGCCTATAGAAAAGTGTACAGGTAAATAACTTGTGTAAATAAAGGAAAGACTGTCATTTTGTGTTTATTTCGTGCCCTGCCTCGCCAAGTGGGTTTCCCCTCGTGGTGTTCTAGGACGCTGTGGTGCTTGGTGCCTCTTAGAGCTGTTCAGTGTTCACGACCCTGTGAATAGCACGCCGTCTGCCTAGCCTGCCTTGTTATGGTGGCAGAGAGACGAGGCGGCCGGTGTAACAAATGGTGTCAGGAGTGGGATTTGTGATATTTGATCAGTGAGAGCGCCGATTTATCATGTCGTCCAAAGATGGCGGCAGCCATGAGGGAGAGGAGGCTATGATTGAAGCAGGCACGAGTGAGGTGAAGCCGACCCAGATGGATCTGATCACTGCCATTCTGGCCGGTATGAGGGAGGAAATGGCACAAAGGGCAGAAGAGCAGGCACAGAGGGCACACGAGTAGGCGCACCATCTCGTCGAGATGCAGGCAAGGAAGGCAGAGGAACAGTTCTGCCGACTTGTTGAGGTGCTACAGAGCAATATTGCATCTGTGAAGATGGAAACTCAGCAGTACACCGACAAGGCCTGCAACAGCGTGAAGAGTGAACTGATGGAGGAGGTGCAGACTCTGAAGGGCGAGGTTCAGGGCCTGAGGGAGGAAGTGAAGGAGGAAAGGCGGCATCATGAGGTAGTAAACGTTGCAAAGCAGAGAAAGCAGACGGGGGTTCTGGCAACAGATGCCAGAGGTCAGATTTACTGGGGTCTGGTGGGGTCCGTGGCAGGAAACCCCGGGCCTCGCAGCGTCGTGTTGGAGCCAGTGGTCGCTGCAGAAGGCTGGGGACCCATCGGAACCGCCCCTTTGGGGTTTTAGGTGGCGGCAAACTCGGACCCGGTCAACCCGCCTCGTTGCCTCCCTCCCATTCCCCCCGGGCGGTGTTAGTTTACGGCACGCGTTCTCCACCCCGCAGCCCTCGGCCTCCAGACATTCTGTGAGGGTAAGCCCAGCTGAGTACGACGGGAAAGGGGGCCTGGGAGGCAAAATGTCGCCCCCAAATTTGAAATGCTGGCATTGCCCAGGGCTGGAGCCAGGAAGAGAAGGCCCTGCAGCTGGTAAAAGCACTAAGGGGCCCTGTGGTGGGAGTGTTGGGTCATATGCTGCCATCCCAACATGCCTGTTACACCAGCGTGGCGGAGGCTTTGAAACGCTGTTTCGGGCACCACCACCAGGCCGAGGTATATCGGGCGCGCTTGAACAAAAGCGGACTCGTGAGCGCAGGATGTGGAGGCGCTGGTAAGGAGGTCGTACCCTGCGGCCCGCAGAAG
>NW_023651745.1:16862-19362 GCF_015228065.2 Penaeus monodon
ATAATATAAAATAATATAATAATAAATAATAAAAATAATATAATTATTCTATATAACATAATAATGTTATTTCAAAAATTTTTTTCTTTTCCAAATTCTCCAATTTTACCATCATTATTGTCATGATTAATAGAATTCTAGTAATATTGCATTAAAACCCTTTAAATAATTGCCAAAATCATAAAATGAAAAAAAAAACCCGTCATTTTCGAGTAGACTCTCGCTAGATTTTGCCTGTTATTATCATCGTTATCATGATTATCATCATTATCATCATCATTATCATCATTACTGATATTATTATTACCATTATTGCAATTATTATCACTATTATTGCAATTATTACAATTATCATATATACTTTTGCAGCTATACTAATAACAACAACAAAAATAATAATAATAACAATAACAATAACAATAATAACGATTTTGTAATAAATGTTTATATCAGTATTTTAATCAATATCGTTATTACTGTAATTGTTACTGTTATTATAATTATTTTTCCATTTATACTACCAGTAAAATTAATAATAATGATAATAATAACAATAATCATATTATTAACAATATTATAACGATTATTATTATTATCATTATACTTATTTTATCATTATTATTATTACAGTTAAAATATATTTTTGAAAAATAATAAAATAATATATTATTATTATTATTTATTATTATTAATAATGATAATAATAATAACTATAACAATAATAATGATAATAATAATAATAATAATAATAATAATAATAATAATAATAATAATAATAATAATAATAATAATAATAATAATAATAATAATAATAAAAATAATAAGATTAATAATCATCAAATGTTATCAAAATTCTCTTTATTTTCACTTTATCATGCTTATTGTCATGATTAAAACAATTCTGGTAATTATTATCATTATTACCCTAATAATTGCCCAAATCATCAAATGAATCGAAAAAACGTCATTTAGGAGTGTACTCTTAAAAGGCTATATTTCGCTAGATTTTGCCGCTTTTTCAACTTTGGATTTTTTTTTCTTTAACCTCTTTTATTATATATGAACAAAATTCCTGTTATTATCATATTATTATCATGATTATCATCATTACTATCCTTATCATCATTATTGTCATCATTATCATCATTATTGCAATTATCATCATTATTGCAATTATTATCTTTATTATTGCAATTTATTGCAATTATAATATTGCTACGCCTGTGGGTCTTTGTCTCTGTGCGAAACATGTGTTAACATGAAAAGGATGACCTGGGCATGTGTTAACATGAAGGGACCTGGGCAAACATGACGCAACTGGCTGTGAGCGGAGGAGCGGAGGAACAAGCCAAGAGAGAGACGCAGTTGGGTGCTGTTCCTGTGAAGACCTCGTGTGTGCCCTTGTGACCAGATAAACTTTGTGTTGCCTTGTTATAAGCTGTATCGTGCAGTGTGACATGCTGGATTCCCCCTGTATTGTGCCTATAGAAAAGTGTACAGGTAAATAACTTGTGTAAATAAAGGAAAGACTGTCATTTTGTGTTTATTTCGTGCCCTGCCTCGCCAAGTGGGTTTCCCCTCGTGGTGTTCTAGGACGCTGTGGTGTTTGGGTGCCTCTTAGAGCTGTTCAGTGTTCACGACCCTGTGAATAGCACCCCGTCTGCCTAGCCGGGCCTTGTTATGGTGGCAGAAGACGAGGCGGCCGGTGAAACCCAAATGGTGTCAGGAGTGGGATTTGTGATATTTGATCAGTGAGAGCGCCGATTTATCATGTCGTCCAAAGATGGCGGCAGCCATGAGGGAGAGGAGGCTATGATTGAAGCAGGCACGAGTGAGGTGAAGCCGACCCAGATGGATCTGATCACTGCCATTCTGGCCGGTATGAGGGAGGAATGGAAAACAAAGGGCAGAAGAGCAGGCACGAGGGCACACGAGTAGGGCACCATCTCGTCGAGATGCAGGAAAGGGAAAGGCAGAGGACAGTTCTGCCGACTTGTTGAGGTGCTACAGAGAAATATTGCATCTGGAAGATGGAAACTCAGCAGTACCCCGACAAGGCCTGAAAACAGCGTGAAGAGTGAACTGATGGAGGGGGTGCAGACTCTGAAGGGCGAGGTTCAGGGCCTGAGGGAGGAAGTGAAGGAGGAAAGGCGGCATCATGAGGTAGTAACGTTGCAAGCAGAGAAAGCAGACGAGGTTCTGGCAACAGATGCCAGAGTGTCAGATTTACTGGGGTCTGGCTGGGGTCCGTGGCAGGAAACCCCCGGGCCTCGCAGCGTCGTGTTGGAGCCAGTGGTCGCTGCAGAAGGCTGGGGACCCATCGGAACCGCTCCCTTGGGTATAGGTGGCGGCAAACTCGGACCCGGTCAACCCGCCTCGTTGCCTCCCTCCCATTCCTCCCCCCCGGGCGTGTTAGTTCACGGCACGCGTTCTCCACCCAGCAGCCCCTCGGCCTCCAGACATTCTGTGAGGCGTAAGCCAGCTGAGTACGACGGGAAGG
>NW_023651745.1:26862-31482 GCF_015228065.2 Penaeus monodon
GTGCGCCAAGTCCTCGAGGAAGTCAGGCAACGGCCCCACACCAACCAACTCCTTGTTCCCCGACGCTCTTCTGGACGTTTCCACTTTCCTCAAAGTCCCCAGCTTTGCACCGCTGGCACCTTCAGTCCTTATTGGAGAAGTTAGCTACCAACACTGTAACTAACCCCTCTCCTAGTCCAACAAGGCTCCGCCCAACTGCTACGCCATCAGCCAGCTGCAGGTTTTGAATGGGCTCCACGAGGCCCTCTACTCCACGCATCACTCTTGACAGTCGACACCGGATTCTAGACTCGTCCTGGGGGAAAGGGCAGTCGTTCAACCCGTAACACCTCTGCACACCCCAACCCCTCTGGAACAAGGGCACATCTTCACCATGCACCCTCACCAGCTTCCGTCCAAGGTCGACACATGCCTTACTCTGCATCAGGTAGTAAAGGCCCAGCAAGCAGTGCTTGTCCAGATCGGCCACATACACCGGCAGCCGTTGTACCGTGCTGCCCACGCCAATACGAGCCTCCACTGGCCCTTGAGCTGCACAGAATGCCCCGTGACACCACACAGCCCTCTGTGGTGCGTCTGGAAGTCGCATAGTGGCCAACATATCAGGCCACACTAGGGTCTTCTCAGCCCCAGTGTCCACGTCAGGCGGCATGGCTTCCCATCTATTAGCCCTCCACCTGCATTGTGCTGGTTCGACGGCAGCTTACCCCAAATCGGGGCCCGGGGAAACCCAGGACGGCTGGGTTTCGTCCCCCTTCTCCAGCCTGTCCGAGTTTTTTCCGCCCGTACCACTTCCTTAGCCTTAGGACATGCACTCGGATGGTGACTATACCTGCCCCAGTCCTTGCAGCACTGCTGGAAGGCATCAGAATCCGTCTGGTTGAGAGGACGTTTCTCCGCTCCCTCCGACACCGACTACGTCTGTGCCCTTCCTCACCGCGGCCCCCAAACACAAGCCTTGGAAAGTGCTCGGGCCTCACCTTCCTCAATGCTACCTTCTCCACTTTAGCCTTCCGGCCCCGGAGGTCATGGCGGGGGTGAGCAGTGGTCTAGGCCACTGGTTGCCTTCAGGAAGGCCTCGAACCCAAGGCCCTCGCCAGCGCCACCTGCAGGTCCTCAGGGTGAGCCTGCTTGACGTAATTTGAAGCTGCTGGGGTTTTGCAAAGCGTCAACAAAGAAATCGCGGGCCAGGACCCATGATCATCTCTTCTGCAGCCGCAGGGTTTCGACCTCCTTACCAGCGCCTCCACATCCTGCGCCAGCTGGGACAGTGTCTCGCCACGCTCACGAGTCCCCCTTGTTCAAGCGCGCCCGATATACCTCGGGGTGGTGGTGGTGCCCGAAACAGCGTTTCAAAGCCTCCGCCACGCTGGTGTAACAGGCATGTTGGGATGGCAGCATATGACCCAACACTCCCACCACAGGGCCCCTTAGTGCTTTTACCAGCTGCAGGGCCTTCTCTTCCTGGCTCCAGCCCTGGGCAGATGCCAGCATTTCAAATTGGGCGACATATGCCTCCCAGGCCACCTTCCCGTCGTACTCAGCTGGCTTACGCCTCACAGAATGTCTGGAGGCCGAGGGGCTGCTGGGTGGAGAACGCGTGCCGTGAACTAACACGCCGGGGGGGAGGGGAAAGGGAGGGAGGCAACGAGGGGGTTGACCGGGGCCGAGTTTGCCGCCCCTATACCCAAGGGAGCGGTTCCGATGGGTCCCAGCCTTCTGCAGCGACCACTGGCTCCAACACGACGCTGCGAGGCCCGGGGGTTTCCTGCCACGGACCCCCGCCAGACCCCAGTAAATCTGACACTCTGGCATCTGTTGCCAGAACCTCGTCTGCTTTCTCTGCTTGCAACGTTACTACCTCATGATGCCGCCTTTCCTCCTTCACGTCCCCCCTCAGGCCCCGAACCCCGCCCTTCAGAGTCTGCACCCCCTCCATCAGTTCACTCTTCACGCTGTTGCAGGCCTTGTCGGTGTACTGCTGAGTTTCCATCTTCACAGATGCAATATTGCTCTGTAGCACCTCAACAAGTCGGCAGAACTGTTCCTCTGCCTTCCTTCCCGCATCCCCGACGAGATGGTGCGCCTACTCGTGTGCCCTCTGTGCCTGCTCTTCTGCCCTTTGTGCCATTTCCTCCCTCATACCGGCCAGAATGGCAGTGATCAGATCCATCTGGGTCGGCTTCACCTCACTCGTGCCTGCTTCAATCATAGCCTCCTCTCCCTCATGGCTGCCGCCATCTTTGGACGACATGATAAATCGGCGCTCTCACTGATCAAATATCACAAATCCCACTCCTGACACCATTTGTTACACCGGCCGCCTCGTCTCTCTGCCACCATAACAAGGCAGGCTAGGCAGACGGCGTGCTATTCACAGGGTCGTGAACACTGAACAGCTCTAAGAGGCACCAAGCACCACAGCGTCCTAGAACACCACGAGGGGAAACCCACTTGGCGAGGCAGGGCACGAAATAAACACAAAATGACAGTCTTTCCTTTATTTACACAAGTTATTTACCTGTACACTTTTCTATAGGCACAATACAGGGGAATCCAGCATGTCAACTGACGATACAGCTTATAACAAGGCAACACAAAGTTTATCTGGTCACAAGGGCACACACGAGGTCTTCACAGGAACAGCACCCAACTGCGTCTCTCTCTTGGCTTGTTCCTCCGCTCCTCCGCTCACAGCCAGTTGCGTCATGTTTGCCCAGGTCCCTTCATGTTAACACATGCCCAGGTCATCCTTTTCATGTTAACACATGTTTCGCACAGAGACAAAGACCCACAGGCGTAGCAATATTATAATTGCAATAATTGCAATAATAAAGATAATAATTGCAATAATGATGATAATTGCAATAATGATGATAATGATGACAATAATGATGATAAGGATAGTAATGATGATAATCATGATAATAATATGATAATAACAGGAATTTTGTTCATATATAATAAAAGAGGTTAAAGAAAAAAAAATCCAAAGTTGAAAAAGCGGCAAAATCTAGCGAAATATAGCCTTTTAAGAGTACACTCCTAAATGACGTTTTTTCGATTCATTTGATGATTTGGGGCAATTATTAGGGTTTAAAAAGATAATAATTACCAGAATTGTTTTTAATCATGACAATAAGCATGAAAGTGAAAATAAAGAGAATTTTGATAACATTTGATGATTATTAATCTTATTATTTTTATTATTATTATTATTATTATTATTATTATTATTATTATTATTATTATTATTATCATTATTTATTATTATTTTATCATTTTCATTGTTATTATTATTATTATTTTTATTATTATTGTTTTCATTGTTATTATTATTATTATTATTATTATTATTATTATTATTACTTTAATTATTAGTATTATTGCCAAAAAATATATTTTAACTGTAATAATAATATTGATTAATAATATGATTATTGTTATTATTATCATTATTATTAATTTTACTGGTAGTATAAATGGAAAAATAATTATAATAACAGTAACAATTACAGTAATAACGATATTGATTAAAATACTGATATAAACATTTATTACAAAATCGTTATTATTGTTATTGTTATTTTTTATTTTTTATTATTTTTGTTGTTGTTATTAGTATAGCTGCAAAGTATATATGATAATTGTAAAAATTGCAATAATAGTGATAATAATTGCAATAATGGTAATAATAATATCAGTAATGATGATAATGATGATGATAATGATGATAATCATGATAGCAATGATGATAATAACAGGCAAAATCTAGCGAGAGTCTACTCGAAAATGACGGGTTTTTTTATTCATTTTATGATTTTGGCAATTATTAAGGTTTAATGAAAATAATTACTGAATTCTATTAATCATGACAATAAAGATGGTAAATTGAGAATAAAGAGAATTTTTTATAACATTTGGGTGATTACTAAATTATTACCATTACCATTATAATTATTCTAATAATCATTTTTATCATTATTATTATCATTATCATCATTATTATTATTGTTATTATTAGTAATAGTATTACTATTATTATTATTATTTTTATTAAATTATTATTATTATTATTATTATTTATATTATTATTATTATTATTTATTATTATCATTATTATTATTATTATTGCTGTTTTTTTATTATTATTATTATATTTATTATTATTATTATTATTTCTTTATTATTATTATTCTTTTTTAAAAATTATTCTTACTTTTAAATTTTTATTTTACTGCCAAAAAATATTATAACTGTAATAATAACAATAGTAATAATAAAAATAATAATAAGTATAATAATAAAAATACTAATCATTATAATATTTTTATTAATAATATTATTATTAATATTATCATTATTGTTATTTTCATGGTAGTATCATTACAAAAATGATATTTTAAAAGTAATAATTACAGTAATAACGATATTAATTAAATAATGATTAAATATTTATTTTAAAAACGTTATTATTGTTTTTATTTTTATTATTATTATTATTGTTGTTTTTAGTATAGTTGCAAAAATATATTTAATTTCAATAATTGCAATAATAATGAAACAATTGCAATAAGATGATAATCAAAAAGAAAAAAAGAAAATATGGGATAAAAAAAA
>NW_023651746.1:0-5520 GCF_015228065.2 Penaeus monodon
TTATAATAATTTTTTTAATTATACTACCAGTAAAAATAATATTAATGATAATAATAACAATAATAATATCAATAACAATATTATAACAATTAGTATTATTATAATTATACTTATTATTATTATTATTGTTATTATCACAGTTATAATATATTTTTCTGCAATAAAACTAATAATTAAAGTAATAATAATAATGATAATAATAATAATAATAATAATAATAATAATAATAATAATAATAATAATAATAATAATATTAATAATCATCAAATGTTATCCAAATCTCTTTATTCTCACTTTTATCGTCATTATTGTCATGATTAATAGAATTCTGGTAATAATTATCATTATTACCCTAATAATTGCCAGAATCATCAAATGAATGGAAAAAAACGTCATTTTGGAGTCTACTCTCAAAAGGCTATATTTCGCTAGATTTTGCCGCTTTTTCGACTTTTGGGATTTTTTTTCTTTTACCTTTTTTTTATTATATATGGACACAATTCCTGTTATTATCATCATTATTATCATGATTATCATCATTATTATCGTTATCATCATCATTATCATCATTATCATCATTATCATCATCATTATCATCATTATTGCAATTATTATCATCATTATTGCAATTATTATCATTATTATTGCAATTATTGCAGTTATAATATATAATTTTACATCTATACTAATAACAACTACAATAATAATAGTAATAACAATAATAATAACAATAATAACGTTTCTATAATCATTATTTATATCATTATTTCAATTAATATCGTTATTACTGTAATTATTACTGATATAATATATTTTTTTGGCAATAATACTAATAATTAAAATAATAATAATAATGATATTAATAATAATAATAATAATAATAATAATAATAATAATAATAATAATAATAATAATGATAATAATAATGATAATAATGATGATAATAATGATAATAGTAATAATATTAATAATCATCAAATGTTATCCAAATTCTCTTTATTCTCACTTTTATCATCATCATTGTCATGATTAATAGAATTCTGGTAATTATTATCATTATTACCCTAATAATTGCCAGAATCATCAAATGAATGGAAAAAACGTCATTTTGGAGTCTACTCTCAAAAGTTTATATTTCACTAGATTTTGCCGCTTTTTCAACTTTTCGTTTTTTTTTTTCTTTTACCTTTTTTATTATATATGGACACAATTCCTGTTATTATCATCATTATTATCATGATTATCATCATTATTATCGTTATCATCATCATTATCATCATTATTATCATCATTATCATCATTATTGCAATTATTATCATCATTATTGCAATCATTATCATTTTTATTGCAATTACTGCAGTTATAATATATAATTTTACATCTATACTAATAACAACTATAATGATAACAGTAATAACAATAATAATAACAATAATAACGTTTCTATAATCATTATTTATATCATTATTTCAATTAATATCGTTATTACTGTAATTATTACTGTTATAATAATTATTTTTACAATTATACTACCAGTAAAAATAACAATAATGGTAATAATAACAATAATAATATTAATGATAATATTATAACAATTAGTATTATTATAATTATATTTATTATTATTATTATTGTTATTATTACAGTTATAATATATTTTTTTGGCAATAATACTAATAATTAAAGTAATAATAATAATGATAATATAATAATAATAATAATAATAATAATAATAATAATAATATAATAATAATATTAATAATAATAATAATAATGATAATAATGATGATAATATATGATAATAGTAATAATATTAATAATCATCAAATGTTATCCAAATTCTCTTTATTCTCACTTTTATCATTATTGTCATGATTAATAGAATTCTGGTAATTATTATCATTATTACCCTAATAATTGCCAGAATCATCAAATGAATGGAAAAAAAAGTCATTTTGGAGTCTACTCTCAAAAGGCTATATTTCGCTAGATTTTGCCGCTTTTTCGACTTTTGGGATTTTTTTCTTTTACCTTTTTTTATTATATATGGACACAATTCCTGTTATTATCATCATTATTATCATGATTATCATCATTATTATCGTTATCATCATCATTATCATCATTATCATCATTATTGCAATTATTATCATCATTATTGCAATTATTATCATTATTATTGCAATTATTGCAGTTATAATATATAATTTTACATCTATACTAATATCAACTACAATAATGATAGTAATAACAATAATAATAACAATAATAACGTTTCTATAATCATTATTTATATCATTATTTCAATTAATATCGGTATTACTGTAGTTATTACTGTTATAATAATTATTTTTACAATTATACTACCAGTAAAAATAATAATAATAATAATAATAACAATAATAATATTAATAACAATAATAATAATAATAATAATAATAATAATAGTAATAATCATCAAATGTTATCCAAATTCTCTTTATTCTCACTTTTATCATCATTATTGTCATGATTAATAGAATTCTGGTAATCATTATCATTATTACCGTAATACTTGCCAGAATCATCAAATGAATGGAAAAAACGTCATTTTGGAGTCTACTCTCAAAAGGCTATATTTCGCTAGATTTTTCCACTTTTTCGACTTTTGGGATTTTTTTTCTTTTACCTTTTTTTTTTATTATATATGGACACAATTCCTGTTATTATCATCATTATTATCATGATTATCATCATTATTATCGTTATCATCATCATTATCATCATCATTATCATCATTATTGCAATTATTATCATTATTATATCTATTATTGCAGTTATAATATATAATTTTACATCTATACTAATAACAACTACAATATAATAGTAATAACAATAATAATAACAATAATAACGTTTCTATAATCATTATTTATATCATTATTTCAATTAATATCGTTATTACTGTAATTATTACTGTTTAAAATAATTAATTTTACAATAATAATACCAGTAAAAATAATAATAATGATATATAACAATAATAATATTAATAACAATATTATAACAATTAGTATTATTATGATTATACTTATTATTATATTATTGTTATTATTACAGTTATAATATTATTTTTTGGCAATAATACTAATAATTAAAGTAATAATAATAATGATAATAAATAATAATAATAATAATAATAATAATAATAATAATAATAATAATAATAATAATGACAATAATGATGATAATAATGATAATAGTAATAATATTAATAATCATCAAATGTTATCCAAATTCTCTTTATTCTCACTTTTATCATCATTATTGTCATGATTTATAGAATTCTGGTAATTATTATCATTATTACTCTAATAATTGCCAGAATCATCAAATGAATGGAAAAAACGTCATTTTGGAGTCTACTCTCAAAAGGCTATATTTCGCTAGATTTTGCCGCTTTTTCGACTTATGGGATTTTTTTTCTTTTACCTTTTTTATTATATATGGACACAATTCCTGTTATTATCATAATATTATCATGATTATCATCATTATTATCGTTATCATCATCATTATCATCATTATCATCATCATTATCATCATTATTGCAATTATTATCATCATTATTGCAATTATTATCATTATTATTGCAATTATTGCAGTTATAATATATAATTTTGCATCTATACTAATAACAACTACAATAATAATAGTAATAACAATAATAATAACAATAATAACGTTTCTATAATCATTATTTATATCATTATTTCAATTAATATCGTTATTACTGTAATTATTACTGTTATAATCAATTATTTTTACAAGGATACTACCAGTAAAATAATAATAATGATAATAATAACAATAAGAATATTAATAACAATATTATAACAATTAGTATTATTATAATTATACTTATTATTATTGTTATTGTTTTTATTACAGTTATAATATATTTTTTGGCAATAATACTAATAATTAAAAGTAATAATAATAAAATATAATAATAATAATTAATATATAATAATAATAATAATAATAATAATAATAATAATAGTAATTAATACATGATAATAATGATGATAATAATGATCAAATGTTATCCAAATTCCTTTATTCTCACTTTTATTATAATATTAATAATCATCAAATGTTATCCAAATTCTCTTTATTCTCACTTTTATCATCATTATTGTCATGATTAATAGAATTCTGGTAATTATTATCATTATTACCCTAATAATTGCCAGAATCATCAAATGAATGGAAAAATCGTCATTTTGGGTCTACTCTCAAAAGGCTATATTTCGCTAGATTTTGCCGCTTTTCGACTTTTGGGATTTTTTTTCTTTTACCTTTTTTATATATATGGACACAATTCCTGTTATTATCATCATTATTATCATGATTATCATCATTATTATCGTTATCATCACATTACATCATTATCATCAAATTTTCATCATCATTATCATCATTTTTGCCCAAATTTTTATCATCATTATTGCAATTATTATCATTATTATTGCAATTATTGCGGTTATAAATATAATTTTACATCTAACTAATAACAACTACAATAATAATAGTAAAAACAATAATACGTTCTATAATCATTATTTTATCATTATTTCAATTTAAAATCGTTATTTTCTGTAATTATTACTGTTTGAATAATTTTTTTTTACAATTATACTACCAGTAAAAATAATAATAATGATAATAATAACAATAATAATATTAATAACAATTTTTATAACAATTAGTATTATTATAATTATACCCTTTTTATTATTATTATTGTTATTATTACAGTTATAATATATTTTTTTGGGAATAATACTATAATTAAAGTAATAATAATAATGATAATAATAATAATAATAATAATAATAATAATAATAATAATAATAATAATAATAATAAAGATAATAATGATGATAATAATGATAATAGTAATAATATTAATAATCATCAAATGTTATCCAAATTCTCTTTATCCTCACTTTTATCAGTATTATTGTCATGATTAATAGAATTCTGGTAATTATTATCATTATTACCTAATAATTGCCAAATCATCAAATGAATGGAAAAAATTTGTCATTTGGGGTCTACTCTCAAAAAGGGTATATTTTGCTAGATTTTGCCGCTTTTTCTACTTTTGGGATTTTTTTTTCTTTTACCTTTTTTATTATATATGGACACAATTCCTGTTATTATCATCATTATTATCATGATTATCATCATTATTATCGTTATCATCATCATTATCATCATTATCATCATTATCATCATCATTATCATCATTATTGCAATTATTATCATCATTATTGCCAATTATTATCTTATTATTCCCAATTAAAAAATTTGCGGTTATAATATTTTATTTTACAAAACTTTTTACTAATAAACAAAAAAAAAAAAAAAAAAAATTTTTCCCAAATACATAATAGTTTAGGGGGGTAAACAATTTAATAACGTTTTCTTAGATCAAATTTTTTATATTTATTTTTACATTTTTTTTGATATTAT
>NW_023651747.1:2500-5520 GCF_015228065.2 Penaeus monodon
GGGGTTCAACCCTGGTCTATTTTTCTTTTAGTGCCCCGGTGCTATGCCTTTGCAGGGGATTGGAGTTATTGCAATATGTAGAGATTTCTTGATTGGGAGCATTAAATTTCCATTTCTGGGGAAGCTTTTTGAAATTTTTTAAATTTTTTTTCTGGTCTCTGTATGACCAGTCCTAGTGTATAGTTTCCTTTCATTAGTTTTTTAAAAATTCCAAATATTTTTGTAATCTTCATACCCATTTCGTCTCTTTTTTTGGGGTTCAAAAGTTTCTACTGGAAAGGGAATGCAAATGAATGTTGTATTAAGCTGAATTTTTTTAGTATTCAAATTTTTTATACATATTAGATAAAAAACCCACACGCACACACCACAACAACACACACCACACACACACAGAAACACACACACCACACACACACACACACACCACACACCCACCCCACACACCCCCCCCCAACACACATTATATATAATATATATATTTAATATAAAATAATATAAATTATTATTTTTAAAATATCCCCATATAATGTTATATATATATAACATATATATGTATATATTGTTTATACTACATATAAAATAATATTATATTTTTAAAAAATATATATATATATATATATATATTATATTATTTTTAATATTTATGTGTGTGTGTGTGTGTGTGTGTTGTGTGTGTGCGGTTGTGTGTGTTGTTGTGTGGTGGGTGTGGGGTGTGTTTTGGTGTGTGTTGTGTTGTGTGTGTTGGGGTGTGTGTGTGTTGGTGTGTGGTGTGTGTGTATTATTTTCTATTATATATAAAAAATATATTATATATTTATTATATAATATAATATTATATATAAATATATATATTTAATATATAATATATATATCACATATATTACAGACCATACAATATCATAAAAAATTGCTTATATTATATGTTAAAATAATATTATATATAATATTTTATTTATAATAAAATATATAATATATTATATATATATATATATATATATTTATATATATATATAATATATATTATATATTATATATATATATATATTATATAATTTTATAATATATAATATATATAATATTATTAATATAATATATATATTTTGTATATATATATATATATATATTTATATATATAATATTTGTGTGAGTGTGTGTTTTGGTGGTGTGTGTGTGTGTGTACTTTTTTTTTATTTATATATATAATTATATATATTTTTTTAATTATATATAAATTATTATTATATATATATATTATTATATATATATATTAATATTAATATAATAATCATATATATATATATTATAATTAATATAATATATATATATATATATTATTATTTATATATTATTATATTTCTGTACCACACACCCCACACACACACCCCACCCCCCACCACACACCCACACCACACAACATTTTATTCATTGTGTGTGTGTGTGTCTTTTTTCGTGTTTATGATTTTTGTCTTCCCAGCTTTCTTTAAATGAGTAAATGCTTTCTTGCGATGGAATTCTCCTTCTTATTTTTTTGATCGTCATAGTTTTTTGTAATTTGCTCCTATTTAAAAGGGAAATTTTCGTCCGACCTTCTCACGGCCCAAAAGTTATCTGTGTCTGGGGCCCCTTTTTCCTTTTTTCATTTTTCTTTTTTGCTCACTTTTAAATATAATCCTACTGACTACTGAATCGTCTAATCTTGGGGTTCTTGATAATCCCCGGCAGTAAAAAAACATCGTTTGCAATCTTATGTTTGACCTTTTTTTTCCTCCTATTTTGATAGCACTTATGATTTCCTGTGGCTTTTTTTATTTTTATCTCACGATTTGAATAAAACGGGGAAAAACAAAACCTGCCTAAGCCTTGGGGGTGTGTTGAAGCAATCTGTTTTTCCATATGATGTTCGACAGTTGCTTTCTGCTGACCGTAAAGTTTTTTTGTCAAATTGATAAAGTGTGGGGGAAAACCCATTTCGGGATGTTATTCAGAGGATGTCATAATAACTGCGTCAAAAAACTTATTTGTAAATTGGGGTAAAAAACCCGGGATTTCTAAATTTTTTTTCTTTCTTGTCTTGTTTCTCAAAGTTCTTTAGATTAAAATGTGGTCCCTAGTCCCCCTTCCCCGGGTAAACCAAACTTGTTCTTCTGCAGTTTAATCATCTGATCCTATTTTACACGCCCCGCTGTTTTCGGGGATTTTTCTACGTGACTTACTAAGCAAATTTTTCAATATTAGAGCCGTCTACTGTTTCCTTTCTTAGTATAGGGAAAAAAGATTGGTGTAAGCCATCCTCGGGGCCCTTCATTCTGCTTTTATATTGCAGGACGTGTTTATGAAAGAAGTCATAAAAACTTTCATCCCCTGTTTTACCGTTTTTGGGAGGGAAAGTCGTCATTGCCTCGGCTTTTTTTCCCTCTTTTAAATCTCGATTTTTTTTTCTTTTTTTTTGTATGTGGTGTGTGTTGTGTTTGGGGTGTGTGTGTGGTGTTTGTGTGTGTGGGGTTTGTGTTGTGTGTGTTTGTGTGGTGTGTGTCGTACAGCGGTGGGGATTCTTTCCCTTTTACCGCTCAAAATTGGAACATGGATTTACAAAGGATCTTTCATTTTTCTTGTATAGATTTTCAAGTAAGATTTCCCCTCTTCTTTTTGCCTTCACTTGGGATTTCGTTTTTTTCATTTTTACTGTGTTTTATCTTGGTCTGAATAGTTTTGTCAGGTTTTTTAAATTTCCCTTTATACGGGGGGGGGGCTTTATTTTAAACTTTACAAATTTGACTCTTTTGTTGGGATTGTCCATTTATATCTTTTTTTTTGTCTTAACTTCTCTGAACTATTCTATTTTTTTCTCTGTCAACACCCTTTTGGGACTCTTTCTCTATAAGACATCTTTTTTAAAAGATTTTTCCAAAAATTCAGTTTCTATCCGGTTTTTAGGTCCGTTTTCTCTTTTTGATTTTTTTTTTCAGTTTTGGGGTTAAAATTTTTTTTCCCCTTTTTCCTAGAGTTCATTTGGGTTT